>NW_024061109.1:376664-608887 GCF_016432855.1 Salvelinus namaycush | reverse complement strand
CTCAGTGAGCATAGCCTTGTTATTGAGAGAGGCTGCCGTAGGCAGACCTGGCTCTCAAGAAAAGACAGGCTATGTGCACACTGCCCACAAAATGAGGTGGAAACTGAGCTGTACTTCCTAACCTCCTGCACAATGTATGACCATATTAGAGATACATATTTCCCTCAGATTTCACAGATCCACAAAGATTTCAAAAACAAATCCAGTTCTGATAAACTCCCATAACTATTGGGTGAAATACCACAGTGTGCAATCACAGCAGCAACCAGTGAAGAACAAACACCATTGTAAATACAACCCATATTTATGTTTATTTATTTCCCTTATTTAACCTTTCTGGACTACCCATCCCGGATCTGGGATCATCCTCATCAAAAAAGCTGACTAGCATAGCCTAGCCTAATTAATTTAAGTATTTGCACATCGTTGCAATACTGTATATATACATAATATGACATTTGAAATGTCTCTATTCCTTTGGAGTGTAATAGGTACTGTTCATTTGTTTTTATTTATTTTCTATTTCACATGCTTTGGCAATGTAAACATATGTGTCCCATGCCAATAAATCCCTTTGAATTGAATTGAATTGAAAGAGCGAGTGAGGGAGTGAGAGAAAGGTTGTGGGAAGTTTAACCCCCCACTGACACGCAGACACTTGCCTGCCTGTTGACACAGTAAATTGCGGACCCATTTGAGGTTCTGTGACACCCAAAGGAGATGGTAACCCTGTCAGAGCAGTATATTCACAGAACATTATTCGGCCCCAACCCAGGGGAGAGAGGGAGGAGAAGATGGGAGGTGTACAGGGAACATTTGGTGAGGAGAGAAAATGTATAGGTGTGTAAGAAAGAACGGAGAGAGAGAGAGAGAGAGAGAGAGAGAGAGAGAGAGAGAGAGAGAGAGAGAGAGAGAGAGAGAGAGAGAGAGAGGAGAGAGGGGGAGAGGGAGAGGGAGAGGGGAGAGAGAGAGGAGAGAGGGAGAGAGGAGAGAGGGAGAGGGGAGAGAGGAGAGAGGAGAGAGGGAGAGAGAGAGAGGGAGGAAGTGCGAGGCTGACGAGAGATAGGGGGAGAGAGAAGGTGGTGGGGGGGAGCAGAGAGAGACTGTTTCTGGTTTCTCTTTTGGGTGGCCTGGGTCGGTGACTAGGGTTGATGATTAGAGAGACAGGAGGAAAGGTGTACATCATTTACTCAGACACACACAAACACACACATGCACACAAACACACAGCCACATATAACGCCTTTTTCTGATGCAAAACGAACCAGCCCCTGATGGTAGCACGGAATTGAGAGGAGCAGTGTAATTGCTTTTTGGGATGGAAATCGTGACTCCCAATCCCAAACGTGGTGTGTGTGTGTGTGTGTGTGTGTGTGTGTGTGTGTGTGTGTGTGTGTGTGTGTGTGTGTGTGTGTGTGTGTGTGTGTGTGTGTGTGTGTGTGTGTGTGTGTGTGTGTGTGTGTGTGTGTGTGCCCAGCAATGTAACTGAAGCCATTAGCCATTTGTTTAACGGGCAATCTGCATTACCAACCCCAACGACCCTCAGCAGAGAGGGGGTGGGGGGGGAGAGGAGGGGAGAAGGTAGAGGGAGAATAAAAGAGGAAGGGAAGGAGGAGAGGTTGTTAACAAGGAAAGAGAAGCAGCCAGCTTACCTTGGGACAGAAGGCTACCCATAATGAGTCTGTTTGTTTATCTAAGGTTAGGTGACGATTTGACATTGTAAAAAGGTCTGCTGTTGTCCTTGAGACTGATTATACTATATAACTTGTCAAGGTTTTAACAATAACAAGCCTTGTAGTTGGGAGAATAGAGTGAAGGACAATAACATACTATGTAGACTCACAAGGTCATAAGGGATCTGTACTGGGATCTGTACTGGGATCTGTTCTGGGATCTGTACTGGGATCTGTACTGGGATCTGTACTGGGATCTGTTCTGGGATCTGTACTGGGATCTGTACTGGGATCTGTTCTGGGATCTGTACTGGGATCTGTACTGGGATCTGTACTGAAATCTGTACTGAGATCTGTTCTGGGAGCTGGTGAGTGCATAAGGGCATTATCTAATGTGACGTGAGCTACAGCCACAGATCACAGCAACACCAAAGCAAGCAGGTAACTCTGGGTCATGTAACTCTGCAGGTTCCTGGGATCATTTTACCTTTCCTTTCTCTATCATTGGGATTTAGTGAATAGCCTCACAAAGTGCCAATGTACTCTATTATTATTATACTTTTATTTCAACAAGGAACACAGACTGAGACCAAGGTCTCTTTTACAGCTGGGCCCTGCGTATACATGTTTACACATACAGTAAAGGTACAATGATTAAGAAACTACACAAGAAAAACAAAACCATCACAGATAACACAAAAAAATACAGTAGCAGATTATTACTGTTACAACATGAGCGAGAAAGAGAGAGACAGGGAGAGAGAGAATACCAGAACCCACTGGATTCTCCAATTACCTTGAATGAACTACAGGACAAAATAAAAACCCTCCAACCCAAAAAGGCCTGTGGTGTTGATGGTATCCTCAATGAAATTATAAAATATACAGACAACAAATTCCAACTGGCTATACTTAAACTCTTTAACATCATCCTTAGCTCTGGCATCTTCCCCAATATTTGGAACCAAGGACTGATCAAAGGCGGAGACAAATTTGACCCCAATAACTACCGTGGGATATGTGTCAACAGCAACCTTGGGAAAATCCTCTGCATTATCATTAACAGCAGACTTGTACATTTCCTCAGTGAAAACAATGTACTGATCAAATGTCAAATTGGCTTTTTACCAAATTATCGTACGTCAGACCATGTATTCACCCTGCACACCCTAATTGACTAACAAACAAACCAAAACGAAGGCAAAGTCTTCTCATGCTTTGTTGATTTCAAAAAAGCCTTCGACTCAATTTGGCATGAGGGTCTGCTATACAAATTGATGGAAAGTGGTGTTGGGGGAAAAAACATACGACATTATAAAATCCATGTACACAAACAACAAGTGTGCGGTTAAAATAGGCAAAAAACACACACATTTCTTCCCACAGGGCCGTGGGGTGAAACAGGGATGCAGCTTAAGCCCCACCCTCTTCAACATACATATCAACAAATTGGCGAGGGCACTAGAACAGTCTGCAGCACCTCCCTCTCACCCTACTAGAATCTGAAGTCAAATGTCTACTGTTTGCTAATGATCTGGTGCTTCTGTCACCAACCAAGGAGGGTCTACAGCAGCACCTAGATCTTCTGCACAGATTCTGACAGACCTGGGCCCTGACAGTAAATCTCAGTAAGACCAAAATAATGGTGTTCCAAAAAAGGTACAGTCGCCAGGACCACAAATACAAATTCCATCTAGACACCGTTTCCCTTGAACACACAAAAAACTATACATACCTTGGCCTAAACATCAGCGCCACAGGTAACTTCCACAAAGCTGTGAACGATCTGAGAGACAAGGCAAGAAGGGCATTCTATGCTATCAAAAGGAACATAAAATTCGACATCCCAATTAGGATCTTGCTAAAAATACTTGAATCAGTTTTAGAACCCATTGCCCTTTATGGTTGTGAGGTCTGGGGTCCGCTCACCAACCAAGAATTCACAAGATGGGACAAACACCAAATTGAGACTCTGCATGCAGAATTCTGCTAAAATATCCTCCGTGTACAACATAAAACACCAAATAATGCAACCAGAGCAGAATTAGGCCGACACCCGCTAATGATCAAAATCCAGAAAAGAGCCGTTAAATTCTACAACCACTTAAAGGAAACGATTCCCAAACCTTCCATAACAAAGCCATCACCTACAGAGAGATGGACCTGGAGAAGAGTCCCCTAAGCAAGCTGGTCCTGGGGCTCTGTTCACAAACCCAAACAGACCCCACAGAGCCCCAGGACAGCAACACAATTAAACCCAACCAAATCATGAGAAAACAAAAAGTTAATTACTTGACACATTGGAAAGAATTAACAAAAAAACTGCGCGTACACAGTGGCAGAAGACCTGACCACTGTGACTGACCCAAACTTAAGGAAAGCTTTGACTATGTACAGACTCAGTGAGCATAGCCTTGCTACTGAGAAAGGCCGCCGAGGTGGAAACTGAGCTGCACTTCCTAACCACCTGCCAAATGTATGACCATATTAGAGATACATATTTCCCTCAGATTTCACAGATCCACAAAGATTTCAAAAACAAATCCAGTTCTGATACACTCCCATATCTACTGGGTGAAATACCACAGTGTGCCATCACAGCAGCAAGATTTGTGAACTGTCTCCACAAGAAAAGGGCAACCAGTGAAGAACATTGTAAATACAACCCATATTTATGTTTATTTATTTTCCCTTTTGTACTTTAACAATTTGCACATCGTTACAACACTGTATATATACTACATGATATGACATTTGTAATGTCTTTGTCCTTTTGGATCTTCTGTGAGTGTCATGTTTACTGTTAATTTTTATTGTTAATATCACTTTCGTATATTATCTACCTCACTTGCTTTGGCAATGTTAACATATGTTTCCCATGCCAATAAAGCCCCTTGAATTGAACTGAATTGAAACTGAATAGAGAGAGAGAGAGAGAGAGAGAGAGAGAGAGAGAGAGAGAGAGAGAGAGAGAGAGAGAGAGAGAGAGAGAGAGAGAGAGAGAGAGAGAGAGAGAGAGAGAGAGAAAGAGAGAGAGAGAGAGAGAAAGAAAGAGAGAGAGAGAGAGAGAGAGAGAGAGAGAGAGAGAGAGAGAGAGAGAGAGAGAGAGAGAGAAAGAGAGAGAGAGAGAGAGAGAGAGAGAGAGAGAGAGAGAGAGAGAGAGAGAGAGAAAGAGAGAGAGGATAGGGGTAGCAACAGACAAAGGGTATAATAACTTAGCTGTACTGTAAATTGGTCCATAACAATCCAACGCACATCCAGTAAGTCAATTATGATCTTGCATATCAATTGGTGCACATTCACCCCATCTTCAGCAGAGGGTGGAAGGCACTGATTGCCTACTGCGTGTAAGTGTGTGCATGTATGTGCACGAGTGTGTGTATGTTCGTGTGTGTGTAGGTTCGTGTGAGTTTATGTTTGTGTGTGTTTAAGACCACAGACTTCCATTAGGTCGGTAACTAAAGTAGTGTGGTATGTGAGGGAAGGAATCCCTGTATAAAATTATAGCAAATTAGTTTAACCCTTTCAGAAAATTAAATCTCTAGTTTAAATCTCTCTCTACACCTCCATCCCATCCTCACTCTCTCCCTCTCTACCCCCCCCTCTCTCTCTCCCTCTCTCTCCCTCCCTCTCTATCTCTCTCCCCCCTCTCTCCCTCTCTCTCTCTCTCTCCCATATTTCTAACTCTCTGTCCCTCTCTATTTCTACACACCTTTCGCTCTCTCTCACTCTCTCTCTCTCTCTCTCTCTCTCTTTCTTTCCCTCTATATCTCTCCCTCTCTATCACCCCCCTCTCTCTCTATCTCTCTCCCCCTGTCTCTCTCACTCTCTATCTCCCCCCTCTCTCTCGCTCCCTCTCTATCATCCTCTCTCTCCCTCTCTATCTCTCCCCTCTCTCTCGCTCTCTCTCTCGCTCTTTCCCTTCATTTCTCTCCCTCTCTCTCTCTCCTTCACTCTTTCTCCCTCACTCTCTCTCCCTCACTCTCCCGCCCTCACTTTCCTGCCCTCACTCTCCCTCTCTATCTCTTTCCCCCTTCTCTCTCTCCCTCCCTCTCTATCTCTCTCCCCCCCTCTCTCTTCCTTTCTATCTCTCTTTTCCTCTCGCTCCCTCCCTCTCCCTCTCTCTCTTTATAGAACACTAATTAAAGGAGAGATATTGGATACGGCCTGTGCATTCTCTAATTCTAGAGAAGCAGAGGAGGGGGGGTGAGTGGGACACAGAACAAAACCACTGGACCGGAACAGAGAGAGGCCTCGTTACTTCAGAAAAAATGAATGAAACGGGAAGGTGGGGATGAGATGAAGAAGACAGCCTGATAGGAGCGTCTAGAAGCGCTCCCTCATCTCAGACAATTTTCCGAATCCCAACAAAGCTAATGTTTTACCACAAGACTGCCTGCACCGCTCAGAACACACATCAGTCCTAACACACACACAGGTGCACGGATACACGCACGCACGCACGCACGCACGCACGCACGCACGCACGCACACACACACACACACACACACACACACATACACACACACACACACACACACACACACACACACACACACACACACACACACACACACACACACACACACCAGTGTTGATTTATTGTGAATTGAGCTCCCTATACCCCCAGTCCCTTCCCCTCGCTCTGGTTTCTCTCTCAATTCAATTCAAGAGGCTTTATTGGCATGGGAAACATACGTTTACATTGCCAAAGCAAGTGAAATAGATAATAAACTAAAGTAAAATAAACAATACAAAAATAACACTAAAGACATTTCAAACTGCATATTATGTCTATATACAGTGTTGTAACGATATTACAGTACAAAAGGGAAAATAAATAAACATAAATATGGGCTTGGGTGACATTTGTTTAGTGGGAGTGGGGATGGTGTCTCACATGGAGAAGCCGTCCCTGTCTCTCTGCCATGGGATCAGATGTCTGCCGAGCTGAATGTGACGGTGGAGGATGTTCTACTCGCTGTGGGAGAACAGCTTGGCCATGAAAATCTTTCAACCGCTTCGCTAATGAATAAAGCAGTGGTTGTGCTTCTGAAAGATGAATGCCTTGTCAACCGGCTGGTTGAGACAGGTGTTACTCTCGACCTCCACCCTGAGTCCAGACTCAACCCCAACCATCAGAATTGCAAGGTTCCGTCTCCCGTACTTTGAAGGTTAATGTTCCCAAGGTTGCCGTGGTGGTGAGCTCAGGGGCGGGCGTGATAGTGACTGAGCTCCCGGCAGTGGTTACCGAGGGCAGTGGCTTTGAGGCTGTTACGCCTGTCTCACAGACAATGGAGAATGATGTGCCCAGTGTAATTACAGACACGCAGGGTGATGTGCCCAGTGAAATTATAGACACTCAGGGTGATATTGGGGAGGGGTTGGGGGCAGTGGAGGGGATCCGTCGGGCTCTGGTTTCCGTGGAGCTGCTCAATGAGGACTGAGGAATGGCAGAAGAGATTGACAAGCTGTCAGATATCCCCATAAATGAAGATGTAGCATCTCAGTCCCAGTCCGGTTCACTCGTACATATTACAGCAGGTTGACCATTTTTTGCAGGATTCATTTGGTAAGAAGATTGACATACAGGATGTTTTTCCTGATGTAGAGAAGTTTATCAGGACAGTCAGTCATATTAAGACATCAGTGGGTTTTGGATAAAGTCAGTCAGAGGGGTGTGGCGTCTGAATGGCCATGCTGCAGGTGTAAGGAAAGGAAAAGTCCAGCAAAAAGATAGAAAGTGGTAGAAAAGAAAACTTAACAAAGAATGATGGGTCTGATCGTGATGGGTCTGATCGTGATGGGTCTGATCGTGATGGGTCTGATCGTGATGGGTGTGATCGTGATGGGTCTGATCGTGATGAGTCTGATCGTGATGGGTCTGATCGTGATGGGTCTGATCATGATGGGTCTGATCGTGATGGGTCTGATTGTGATGGGTCTGATCGTGATGGGTCTGATCGTGATGGGTCTGATCGTGATGGGTCTGATCGTGATGGGTCTGATCGTGATGGGTCTGATCGTGATGAGTCTGATCGTGATGGGTCTGTTCGTGATGGGTCTGATCGTGATGGGTCTGATTGTGATGGGTCTGATCGTGATGGGTCTGATCGTGATGGGTCTGATCGTGATGGGTCTGATCGTGATGGGTCTGATCATGATGGGTCTGATCGTGATGGGTCTGATTGTGATGGGTCTAAATGTGATGGGTCTGATCGTGATGGGTCTGATCGTGATGGGTCTGATCGTGATGGTCTAATCGTGATGGGTCTGATCGTGATGGGTCTTATCGTGATGGGTCTGATCGTGATGGGTCTGATTGTGATGGGTCTGATCGTGATGGGTCTGATCGTGATGGGTCTGATTGTGATGGGTCTGATTGTGATGGGTCTTATCGTGATGGGTCTGATTGTGATGGGTCTTATCGTGATGGGTCTGATCGTGATGGGTCTGATCGGGATGGGTCTGATTGTGATGGGTCTTATCGTGATGGGTCTGATCGTGATGGGTCTGATCGTGATGGGTCTGATTGTGATGGGTCTTATCGTGATGGGTCTGATCATTGTAATTTCGTTCCCTTGTCTGTTATCTCTGTTGGTTTTCTTGCTTTCCTTTTTGTACCTTTTCATGGAGGCTTGAAGAGTGGGCTCTTTAAACATAACTGGGGGAAGAGACAGGAATAGGAGGGCTGTAGTGTATGAGTTTAGTAAGAGACAGAAGTAGGAGGGCTGTAGTGTATGAGTTTAGTAAGAGACAGGAATAGGAGGGCTGTAGTGTATGAGTTTAGTAAGAGACAGGAGTAGGAGGGCTGTAGTGTATGAGTTTAGTAAGAGACAGAAGTAGGAGGGCTGTAGTGTATGAGTTTAGTAAGAGACAGGAATAGGAGGGCTGTAGTGTATGAATTTAGTAAGAGACAGAAGTAGTAGGGCTGTAGTGTATGAGTTTAGTAAGAGACAGAAGTAGGAGGACTGTAGGTTATGAGTTTAGTACGAGACAGAAGTAGGAGGACTGTAGTGTATGAGTTTAGTAAGAGACAAAAGTAGGAGGACTGTAGTGTATGAGTTTAGTAAGATACAGAAGTGGGAGGACTGTAGTGTATGAGTTTAGTAAGAGACAGAAGTGGAAGGACTGTAGTGTATGAGTTTAGTAAGAGACAGAAGTGGGAGGACTGTATTGTATGAGTTTAGGAAGAGACAGAAGTGGGAGGACTGTAGTGTATGAGTTTAGTAAGAGACAGAAGTAGGAGGACTGTAGTGTATGAGTTTAGTAAGAGACAGAAGTAGGAGGACTGTAGTGTATGAGTTTAGTAAGAGACAGAAGTAGGAGGACTGTAGTGTATGAGTTTAGTAAGAGACAGAAGTAGGAGGACTGTAGTGTATGAGTTTAGTAAGAGACAGAAGTGGGAGGACTGTATTGTATGAGTTTAGTAAGAGACAGAAGTGGGAGGACTGTAGTGTATGAGTTTAGTAAGAGACAGAAGTAGGAGGACTGTAGTGTATGAGTTTAGTAGACCTGTGTTCTTACGGGAGACCCACAGTGATAGTGGTAATGAGGTAGTGTGTGGCATGGAGTGGGAGTATTTCCTCAGTCATGGGTCTAGTATAAGTACAGGTGTAGCAGTTCTGTTCTCATCAAACAAATATGTTGAAACAGTACAGAGAGGCTGCTGCCTATATACAGAGACTTGAAATCATTGGCCACTTTAATTGATGGAACACTAGTCACTGCTGCTCGTCCATATATTTATATATTCTTCATTCCTTTCCTTTACATAGATTTGTGTGTATTGGGTATGTGTTGTGAAATTGTTAGATTTTACTTGTTAGATATTGGTGCACTGTCGGAACTAGAAGCACAAGCATTTCGCTACACCCGCAATAACATCTTCTAAACACGTGAATGTGACAAATACAATTTGATTTGATTTGAGTATGTGTAACCGATGTGAAATGGCTAGCTAGGCAGCGGTGGTGCGCGCTAGCAGCCTTTCAGTCGGTGACGTCACTTGCTCTGAAACCTTGAAGTAGTGGTTCCCCTTGCTCTGCAAGGGCCGCGGCCTTTGTGGAGCGATGGGTAAAGAAGCTTCGTGGGTGTCAGTTGTTGATGTGTGCAGAGGGTCCCTGGTTTGCGCCCGGGTCTGGGCGAGGGGACGGACTAAAGTTAAACTGTTACATTGATGCTGTTGACCCGGATCACTGGTTGCTGCGGAAAAGGAGGAGGTCGAAAGGGGGGTGAGTGTAACGGATGTGAAATGGCTAGCTAGGTAGCGGTGGTGCGCGCTAGCAGCCTTTCAGTCGGTGACGTCACTTGCTCTGAAACCTTGAAGTAGTGGTTCCCCTTGCTCTGCAAGGGCCGCAGCCTTTGTGGAGCGATGGGTAAAGAAGCTTCGTGGGTGTCAGTTGTTGATGTGTGCAGAGGGTCCCTGGTTTGCGCCCGGGTCGGGGCGAGGGGACGGACTAAAGTTAAACTGTTACATTGATGCTGTTGACCCGGATCACTGGTTGCTGCGGAAAAGGAGGAGGTAGAAAGGGGGGTGAGTGTAACGGATGTGAAATGGCTAGCTAGGTAGCGGTGGTGCGCGCCAGCAGCCTTTCAGTCGGTGACGTCACTTGCTCTGAAACCTTGAAGTAGTGGTTCCCCTTGCTCTGCAAGGGCTGCGGCCTTTGTGGAGCGATGGGTAACGGTGCTTCTTGGGTGCCAGTTGTTGATGTGTGCAGAGGGTCCCTGGTTCGCGTCGGGGCGAGGGGACGGACTAAAGTTAAACTGTTACATATGGATTAGGAGATGTGTGGAGGGACAGACATCAAGGAGGGAGGACCTATACACGGGAAAAGGTAGTGGAGGGGAGGATTAGAGTAGCAAGGCTAGATAGGATCCATGTCAGTAAGGGGATCTGTAACAGGGTTCTGGGCTCCTAGTGGTTTATCAGGATCTATGTCAGTAAGGGGATCTGTAACAGGGTTCTGGGCTCCTAGTGGTTTATCAGGATCCATGTCAGTAAGGAGATCTGTAACAGGGTTCTGGGCTCCTAGTGGTTTATCAGGATCTATGTCAGTAAGGGGATCTGTAACAGGGTTCTGGGCTCCTAGTGGTTTATCAGGATCTATGTCAGTAAGGGGATCTGTAACAGGGTTCTGGGCTCCTAGTGGTTTATCAGGATCTATGTCAGTAAGGAGATCTGTAACAGGGTTCTGGGCTCCTAGTGGTTTATCAGGATCTATGTCAGTAAGGGGATCTGTAACAGGGTTCTGGGCTCCTAGTGGTTTATCAGGATCTATGTCAGTAAGGGGATCTGTAACAGGGTTCTGGGCTCCTAGTGGTTTATCAGGATCTATGTCAGTAAGGGGATCTGTAACAGGGTTCTGGGCTCCTAGTGGTTTATCAGGATCTATGTCAGTAAGGGGATCTGTAACAGGGTTCTGGGCCCCTAGTGGTTTATCAGGATCTATGTCAGTAAGGGGATCTGTAACAGGGTTCTGGGCTCCTAGTGGTTTATCAGGATCTATGTCAGTAAGGGGATCTGTAACAGGGTTCTGGGCTCCTAGTGGTTTATCAGGATCTATGTCAGTAAGGAGATCTGTAACAGGGTTCTGGGCTCCTAGTGGTTTATCAGGATCTATGTCAGTAAGGGGATCTGTAACAGGGTTCTGGGCTCCTAGTGGTTTATCAGGATCTATGTCAGTAAGGGGATCTGTAACAGGGTTCTGGGCTCCTAGTGGTTTATCAGGATCTATGTCAGTAAGGAGAGCTGTAACATGGTTCTGGGCTCCCGGATCTGGCCTAGTGGTTTTTCCGACCATGTGCTAACAGTTGAGTGTAGCTTGGCAGTTGTACCTCACCAGAGGTCTTACTGGCACTTTATTTCTAAATTATTGCATGATGCCTCATTTTGTGAGGGGTTTGGTGTCTTTTAGGAGAGTTGGAAAGCGAGGAAAGCTGAGTTTGAGAACCTAAAATAATGGTGGGGAAAACACAAGTAAGGTTGTTTTGCCAGCAGTACTCTGCCCATGGGACAGCCAAGATAAGGTCTACTATTCAGAAGTTGGAGTAGTATATTAGAGGCATTGAGGATAGCCATTTTAGGCAGCAGGATTTAGGGCTAGAGAGTTGAGGGCTAAGCAGATGCAGTGAGGGTCTTTTCTACAGGATCAAGTAAATTGTGTGCTATTAGAGCACGGATGAATACCCTGACAGAAGTGGATGCTCTGAGTGTGTTCTTCTTCAACCTGGAGAGGAAGTCGGCACAGCAGAAGCAGATGTTCCATCTGTGGTGTCCTTCAGGGTCTGACTTTGGATCCAGCAGAGATGAGGAGGATGACTATGAACTTCTACGCACACCACTACGGTGACAGCAACACTGATCCACAGTGTGCTCAGGAGATTCTACAGAGGTTGCCTAAGCTCGGGTCTGAGCAGAGTGCTGGACTGGAGGGAGAACTAACAGTGGCTCTGCAGCAGCTCTCCCCAGGCTATGCGCCGGGGGTCAATGAACTGACAGCTGAGTTTTATATTGGTTTCTGGGGTGTACTGGCGAAGGACTTCTTAGAGGTCTTTTGGGAGTCCTTTGAGAGTTCTGAACTACCAGTCAGCTGCCAGCGGACAGTGCTGTCACTACTGCCGAAAAACTGGAGGCCAGTATCGTTGCTCTGCTTGTATTACAAATACAATAATGGACAACTTGTTTCTTTTGAGAGATGTGAAAGACATCACTAGGATGTATGATCAGGATCTAGGACTCATTTCGATAGATCAAGAAAAGGCTTTTGATAGAGTGTGTCATGCCTATCTGTTTCAGACCATGGAAGCGTTTGGCCTGGGTAGTGAGTTTAGATCATGGGTCAATTTATTGCATTGTTGGGCCTCTGTTATGGTAAAAGTGGGGGGTGGGCTGAGCCGGCCAGTCCCAGTAAGGAGAGGGATTAGGCAGGGGTGTCCACTCTCAGGTCAGCTCTACTGTTTAGCCATATAATCACTGCTGTGTAAGCTGATGGAGATGCTGCAGGGGTAGTAGGCTGAGGGAGAGGCTGCAGGGGTAGTAGGCTGAGGGAAAGGCTGCAGGGGTTGTAGGCTGAGGGAGAGGCTGAGGGAGAGGCTGCAGGGATAGTAGGCTGAGGGAGAGGCTGCAGGGGTAGTAGGCTGAGGGAGAAGCTGAGGGAGAGGCTGCAGGGATAGTAGGCTGAGGGAGAGGCTGCAGGGTTGTAGGTTGAGGGAGAGGCTGCAGGGTTGTAGGTTGAGGGAGAGGCTGCAGGGTTGTAGGTTGAGGGAGAGGCTGCAGGGGTAGTAGGATGAGGGAGAGGCTGCAGGAGTTGTAGGCTGAGGGAGAGGCTGCAGGGGTAGTAGGCTGAGGGATATGCTGAGGGAGAGGCTGCAGGAGTTGTAGGCTGAGGGAGAGGCTGCAGGGGTAGTAGGCTGAGGGAGAGGCTGCAGGGGTTGTAGGCTGAGGGAGAGGCTGCAGGGGTAGTAGGCTGAGTGAGAGGCTGAATGGGGTTGTAGGCTGAGGGAGAGGCTGCAGGGAGAGGCTGCAGGAGTTGTAGGCTGAGGGAGAGGCTGCAGGGGTTGTAGGCTGAGGGAGAGGCTGAGGGAGAGCCTGCAGGAGTTGTAGGCTGAGGGAGAGGCTGCAGGGGTTTTAGGCTGAGGGAGAGGCTGAGGGAGAGGCTGCAGGAGTTGTCAGTTCAGGGGTAGTAGGTGGGGAGACGGTTTCATTGTCAGCTTACGCTGATGATGTAACAGTGTTTGTTAGAGTGGAGGGAAATGTAGAAGAGGTTAGCAGGGCTTTAGTGTTGTTTGAGGGGGCGGCATCAGCTAAGGTGAACTAGGAGAAGAGTGAGGGTCTGATTATGGGGAGATGGGTCAGAGCAGGATCTCGTAGTCTTCCTGGGGGGTTACAGTGGGTCAGAGCAGGATCTCCTAGTCTTCCTGGGGGGTTACAGTGGGTCAGAACAGGGTCTCCTAGTCTTCCTGGGGGGTTACAGTGGGTCAGAGCAGGATCTCCTAGTCTTCCTGGGGGGTTACAGTGGGTCAGAGCAGGATCTCCTAGTCTTCCTGGGGGGCTACAGTGGGGCAGAGGATCTCCTAGTCTTCCTGGGGGGCTACAGTGAGTCAGAGAAGGATCGCCTAGTCTTCCTGTGGGCTACAGTGGGGCAGAGCAGGATCTTCTAGTCTTCCTGGGGGGTTACAGGGGGTCAGAGCAGGATCTCCTAGTCTTCCTGGGGGGATACAGTGGGTCAGAGCAGGATCTCCTAGTCTTCCTGGGGGGTTACAGTGGGTCAGAGCAGGATCTCCAAGTCTTCCTGGGGGACTACAGTGGGTCAGAGCAGGATCTCCTAGTCTTCCTGGGGGGCTACAGTGGGTCAGAGCAGGATCTCCAAGTCTTCCTGGGGGTCTACAGTGGGTCAGAGCAGGATCTCCTAGTCTTCCTGGGGGGCTACAGTGGGGTAGAGTAGGATCTCCTAGTCTTCCTGGGGGGCTACAGTGGGGTAGAGTAGGATCTCCTAGTCTTCCTGGGGGTCTACAGTGGGTCAGAGCAGGATCTCCTAGTCTTCCTGGGGGGCTACAGTGGGGTAGAGTAGGATCTCCTAGTCTTCCTGGGGGGCTACAGTGGGGTAGAGTAGGATCTCCTAGTCTTCCTGGGGGGCTACAGTGGGGTAGAGTAGGATCTCCTAGTCTTCCTGGGGGGCTACAGTGGGTCAGAGTAGGGATGAAGTTCTTAGGGGTGTTCTTGGGGACCTCCGAGTTTCAGGAGAATAACTGGGAGAGGCTGGTGGATAAAATATGCGTTTAAGTTGTCTAAATGGCGGAGGTTGTTGCCACTGATGTCGTTCAGGGGAAAAATCCTGGTCGCTAACAACTTGGCCGCTTCAATTCTCTGGCACAGGCTGATGGTGTTGGATACACCACAGAGTTTCGTCAAGCAACTACGGAGGTGACTGGTGGATTTATTTTGGTCTGGTCAACACTGGACACGTGCAGCAGTGTTACACCTCCCTTTCCATGGGGGGCCAAGGGCTGGTGGACATTGGGTCCAGAGTGACAGCTTTCCATTTACAAGGAGCACAGAGACTTCTGTACCAGTAGGGGGTGTGCTGGAGAGACAATGCTTGGGCTGTTCTGAGGAGATCAGGGGACCTTGGGAATGATAGGCACTTGTTCCTGTTGGATATGTCAGCCATTACTCTGTTCTACCACACTGTGATTTGAATGTGGGAAAAAACGATCTGTTCACAGAGACGTTTCATAGCCAGGAGCATGGATAATAGAAGAGCCGCTGTTTCACAATCCACTCATCCAGACCAGATTGCTGACCTCTGACATTTTGCGGGCCATTCTTGCGAGAGCGGGGTTCACTAACTTGGATGACCTGCAAGAAGAGTCAGGGTGGAAATCTGGCAGTGACATGGAAGAGTTTTCCTCCATAAAGTCAACCAGGCTGCTATAGCAGGTGGTGGAGGGATCTGAGCTGCACTACCGGGCTCATTCAGAGAGCTGCTGGGGACTAGGCAGAGACTGGACAGTCAAACTACGAATGACACTGACATACTTCCTTTCACCATTGCTGCCGCTGCAGGGGAATACCAGGAAGGTGAGGGAATTATATTATTGTTCAAGACTCCTGAGCTGGGGCCTTTTCCACAGTCAATAAAAAGACTCTGTATGCAGTGGCTGTGAAGGTGGCTCAGAAGGACCAGCTGCGTGGGCAGAGGGCAACGGGGTGGCCGGGGAGTTTGGGACCGGGCTCTTCTCTGAGAGGATGTTGGCGCTCCCTGTATAAGCCTCCCATAGAGAAGCGTATTGCTGGTCTCCATGGAGGATTATTCATGGGGCTATCGCGACCAATAGATATGTGTCGCCTGTTGATCCATCAGTGGGGAGGGGGTGTCTTTTCTGAGGGGAGGAGGAAACAGTGCAGCATTTGTCTTTTTCTTGTGCCAGGTTGGTAGGAGTGTTTTCTGTCCTAGGAGAGTGGTGCACAGGCCTAAGGTTGGGGTTGACTAATAACCTACATGTTGGAAGGCCTCGGGATACTGTAGCCAATAGGCATCGGGATTGCCTGGTAAACTACATGGTGGGGCAGGCAAAAATGTAAATATGTAAGACGAGGAAACACGAAACGAGGGGGGCGGATGTAGGGACCCCAGAGCTGTGTTGCTGGGGCTGGTGCAGGCTCGGCTAAAACTATATGGGGGTTAGCGGGACTTTGTAGGGGTATATATATATATAAAGTATTCTCTCTCTTCATCCCGCTCACTCTCTCTCTTTAGTCTGGAACCAGAAACTGCCCCAGCTGTTCTCCCTGTCCCCGTCCCACTCTCTCTCTTGCTTTCTTCCTCCATCTAATCTGGAACCAGATACTGTCCCAGCCGTATTCCCTATCCCCGTCCCACTCTCTCTCTTGCTTTCTTCCTCCATCTAATCTGGAACCAGATACTGTCCCAGCCGTTCTCACTGTCCCTGTCCCTATCAATTCAATTCAATTCAATTCAAGGGGCTTTATTGGCATGGGAAACATGTGTTAACATTGCCAAAGCAAGTGAGGTAGACAATACACAAAAGTGAAACAAACAATACAAATTAACAGTAAACATTACACATACAGAAGTTTCAAAACAATAAAGACATTACAAATGTCATATTATATATATACAGTGTTGTAACAATGTACAAATGGTTAAAGCACACAAGTTAAAATAAATAAGCATAAATATGGGTTGTATTTACAATGGTAAATGGCTATCTCTCTCTATCTCTCTCTCTCCCTCTCTTTCTCGATCTTTGCTCTTCCTCTAGTCTGGAATCAGATACTGCCACAGCTGTTCTCCCTGTCCCCACCTCTCTCTCTCTCTCTAGTCTGGAACCAGATACTGCCCCAGCTGTTCTCCCTGTCCCCCCCCCCCTCTCTCTCACTCCCTCCCTCCCTCCAGTCATTTCATTGCCATATGAGAAGCCATCATCCACCAGCTCATGCCCAGAAAATACAGCTTTAGGGTGAGACTGTGTGTGTGTGTGCGTGCGTGCGTGCGTGCGTGCGTGCGTGCGTGCGTGCGTGCGTGCGTGCGTGCGTGCGTGCGTGCGTGCGTGCGTGTGTTTAGCAAAGAGCGAATTTACACTCAATCAAGATATTTTGTTTTATTTTACTATTTTTACATTGTAGAATAATAGTGAAGACATAAAAACTATGAAATAACAAATATGGAATCATGTAGTAACCAAAAAAGTGTTAAACAAATCAATATATATTTTAGATTCTTCAAAGTAGCCACCCTTTGCCTTGATGACAGCTTTGCACACTCTTGGCATTCTCTCAACCAGCTTCACCTGGAATGATTTTCCAACAGTCTTGAAGGAGTTCCCACATATGATGTGGAGGCCAGGTCATCTGATACAGTACTCCATCACTCTCCTTCTTGGTCAAATAGCCCTTACACAGCCTGGAGGTGTGTTAGGTCATTGTTCTGTAAAACAAATGATAGTCTCACCAAGCGCAAACCAGATGGGATGGAGTATCGCTGCAGAATGCTGTGGTAGCCATGCTGGTTAAGTGCACCTTGAATTCCAAATAAATCACTGACAGTGTCACCAGCAAAGCACCACCACACCATCACACCTCCATGCTTCACGTTGGGAACCACACATGCAGAGATCATCCGTTTATCTACTCTGCGTCTCACAAAGACACGGCGGTTGGAACCAAAAATCTCAAATTTGGACTAATCAGACTTAAGGACATATTTACACCGGTCTCATGTCCATTGCTCGTGTTTCTTGGACCAATCAAGTCTCTTATTCTTATTGGTGTCCTTTAGTAGTGGTTTATTTTCAGCAATTTGACCATGAAGGCCTGATTCACACAGTCTCCTCTGAACAGTTGATGTTGAGATGTGTCTGTTTCTTGAACTCTGTGAAGCATTTATTTGGGCAGCAATCAGAGGTTGGTAACTCTAATGAACTTATCCTCTGTAGCAGAGGTAATTCAGGGTCTTCATTTCCTGTGGCAGTCCTCATGAGAGCCAGTTTCATCACAGCGCTTGATGGGTTTTGCAACTGCACTTAAAGAAACGTTCAAAGTTCTTGAAACTTTACGGCTTGACTGAACATCATGTCTTTAAGTAAAGATGGACTGTCTTTGTGGATGGATTTCTCTTTGTTTATTTGAGCTGTTCTTGCCATAATATGGATTTGGTATTTTACCAAATAGGGCTATCTTCTGTATACCACCCTTACCTTGTCACAACACAACTGACTGGCTCAAACGCATTAAGAAGGAAAGAAATTCTACAAATTAACTTTTAACAAGGCACACCTGTAATTGAAATGCATTCTAGCTGACTACCTCATGAAGCTGGTTGAGAGAATTCCAAGAGTGTTTAAAGCTGTCATCAAGGCAAAGGGTGGCTACTTTGAAGAATCTCAAATATAAAATACATTTTGATTTGTTTAACACTTTTTTGGTTACTAATTGATCCCATATGGGTTATTTCATAGTTTTGCTGTCTTCACTAATATTCTACAATATAGAAAATAGTAAAAATAAATAAAAACCCTTGAATGAGTAGGTGTGTCCAAACTTTTGACTGGTACTCTGTCTGTCTGTCTGTCTGTCTGTCTGTCTGTCTGTCTGTCTGTCTGTCTGTCTGTCTGTCTGTCTGTCTGTCTGTCTGTCTGTCTGTCTGTCTGTCTGTCTGTCTGTCTGTCTGTCTGTCTGTCTGTCTGTCTGTCTGTCTGTCTGTCTGTCTGTCTGTCTGTCTGTCTGTCTGTCTGTGTGTGTGCGTGTGTGTGTTTGCATGTGTGTCTGTAAGTAAGAGGATGAGCCAGACGGACTGGATAACCAGTCTAAACACAGATAAGACACCCTGCTGAGAGAGTGGAAAGGAGGGATGGAGAGGGGGAAGAAATGTTACAGATGCTGTCAAAAAATACACAAGCATGCAGACACACACACGAACACACGCACAAATGGCTGTGTCTGTGTCAGAGGGCTGATGCCAGAGAGATGGAGAGGGAATCTGTGACATCTGTGACAGAAACTGTGGCATTTGGTCACTAACACTAAAGACATTTAACACATCCATACATATACAGACAGGAGACAGCAATACACACACACACACACACACACACACACACACACACACACACACACACACACACACACACACACACACACACACACACACACACACACACACACACACACACACACACACACACACACACACACACACACACACACACCCTTGCAGTCTCCTGTATCACCCTCTAAAGCCACCAAATGGCCAGCCTCCTGCTGGCAACGTCAACAAAAGGGAGAAAACAACAAAGAAAGTGTTTGTCTTAGCAAAGCTAACACTAGCTCACCCTTTGAACCCTTTGGCTCTGCCAAACACACACACACAATACAGTTGAAGTCGGAGGTTTACATACACTTAGGTTGGAGTCATTAAAACTCGTTTTTCAATCACTCCACACATTTCTTGTTAAAACAAACTATAGTTTTGGCAAGTCGGTAGGACATCTACTTTGTGCATGAAACAAGTAATTTTTCCAACAATTGTTTACAGACAGATTATTTCACTTATAATTCACTGTATCACAATTCCAGTGGGTCAGAAGTTTACATACACTAAGTTGACTGTGCCTTAAACTCTACTTCATCACCCTCCCGGATCCGGGATCCTCCTCATCAAAAAAGCTGACTAGCATAGCCTAGCCTAACGGGACAGGGATATCATATAATATAATTTTCATGAAATCACAAGTCCAATACAGCAAATGAAAGATAAACATCTTGTGAATCCAGCCATCATTTCCGATTTTTAAAATGTTTTACAGCGAAAACACATTATGTATTTCTATTAGCTAACCACAATAGCCAAACACACAACCGCATATTTTCACCATGTTTCCACCGCATAGGTAGCTTTCACAAAACCGACAAAATAGAGATAAAATTAGTCACTAACCAAGAAACAACTTCATCAGATGACAGTCTTATAACATGTTATACAATACATTTATGTTTTGTTCGAAAATGTGCATATTTGAGGTATAAATCATAGTTTTACATTGCAGCCACCATCAAAAATAGCACCAAAGCAGCCAGAATAATTACAGAGAGCAACGTGAAATACCTAAATACTCATCATAAAACATTTATGAAAAATACATGGTGTACAGCAAATGAAATATAAACATCTTGTGAATCCAGCCAATATTTCCGATTTTTTAAGTGTTTTACAGCGAAAACACAATATAGAATTATATTAGCTTACCACAATAGCCAAACACACAAACGCATTTATTCACCGCAAAGGTAGCTTTCGCAAAAAACAGCAATAGATATAAAATTAATCACTAACCTTTGGACAACTTCATCAGATGACAGTCTTATAACATCATGTTATACAATACATTTATGTTTTGTTCGAAAATGTGCATATTTAGAGCTGCAAATCGTAGTTATACATTGTGAATACGTAGCAACATTTCCCCAGAATGTCCGGAGTTATTTTGGACACTCACCTAATCTGACCAAAGAACTCATCATAAACTTTACATAAAAATACTTGTTGTATGGCAAATAAAAGATACACTGGTTGTTAATGCAACCGCTGTGTTAGATTTAAAAAAATAACTTTACCACAACATACAGCTTGGGTTATTGTGAGACAGCGCTCACCAACACGACGGAGAATAGACATCAACATATTACACAGAAATACGAAATAACATCATAAATGTTGTCTTACTTTTGCTGAGCTTCCATCAGAATGTTGTACAAGGAGTCCTATTTCCAGAATAAATCGTTGTTTGGTTTTAGAATGTCCATTTCTTCTGTCGAATTCGCGCCACAATGCTAGCCAAGGTTGCTAACATTCCCATCCTCTCTTGGCGCAAAGAACGGAAAACTCCAAAAGTCCCAATAAACGTTGAATAAACTGATACAACTCGGTTGAAAAAACCTACTTTATGATGTTATTATCATATGTATCAAATAAAATCAGAGCCGGAGATATTCGCCGTGTATACCGAACGCTTTTCAGAAGACAATGTCGAGGTCCCTCGCGCGCCGTCGAAGACAAAGAAAATACCGGACCTGTCACTCCAAAAGCTCTTGTTCGGCCTCAGATCAAGCTAGACACCCCATTCCACCTTCCACTGCCTGTTGACATCTAGTGGAAGGTGTATGAAGTGCATGCATATCGATAAATAAAAGCCAGTTGAATAGGCAGGCCCTGAAACAGAGCCTCGTTTTCAGATTTTTCACTTCCTGTATGGAAGTTTGCTGCCAAATGAGTTCTGTTTTACTCACAGATATAATTCAAACAGTTTTAGAAACTTGAGAGTGTTTTCTATCCAATAGTAATAATAATATGCATATTGTATGATCTAGAACAGAGTACGAGGCCGTTTCATTTGGGCACGATTTTTTCCAAAGTGAAAACAGCGCCCCCGTATTGACAAGAAGTTTCAAACAGCTTGGAAAATTCCAGGAAGTTATATCATGGCTTTAGAAGCTTCTGATAGGCTAATTGACATCCTTTGAGTCAATTGGACGTGTATCTGTGGATGTATTTCAAGGCCTACCTTCAAACTCATTGCCTCTGCTGGACATCATGGGAAAATCAAAAGAAATCCGCCAAGACCTCAGGAAACAAATTGTAGACCTGGTTCATCCAAACGCCTGAAGGTACCACGTTCATCTGTACAAACAATAGTACGCAAGTATAAACACCATGGGAACACGCAGCCGTCATACCGCTCAGGAAGGAGACGCGTTCTGTCTCCTAGAGATTAACATATTTGGTGTGAAAAGCGCAAATCAATCCCAGAACAACAGCAAAGGACCCTGTGAAGATGCTGGAGGAAACAGGTACAACATTATCTATATCCACAGTAAAACGAGTCCTATATCGACATAACCTGAAACGCTGCTCAGCAAGGAAGAAGCCACTGCTCCAAAACCGCCATAAAAAAGCCAGACTACGGTTTGCAACTGCACATGGGGACAAAGATCGTACTTTTTGGAGAAATATGCTCTGGTCTGATGAAACAAAAGTGTAACTGTTTGGCCATAATGACCATCGTTATGTTTGGAAGAAAAATGGGGAGGCTTGCAAGCCGAAAAACACCATCCCAAACGTGAAGCACGGGAGTGGAAGCATCATGTTGTGGGGTGCTTTGCTGCAGGAGGGACTGGTGCACTTCACAAAATAGATGGCATCAAGAGGAAGTGAAAATTATGTGGATATATTGAAGCAACATCTCAAGACATCAGTCGGGAAGTTAAAGCTTGGTTGCAAATGTCTTCCAAATGGACAATGACCCCAAGCATACTTCCAAAGTTGCGTGTGCGAGCAAGGAGGCCTACAAACCTGACTCAGTTACACCAGCTCTGTCAGGAGGAATGGGCCAAAATTCAAACAACTTATTGTGGGAAGCTTGTGGAAGGCTACCCGAAATGTTTGACCCAAGTTAAACAATTTAAAGGCAATGCTACCAAATACTAATTGAGTGTATGTAAACTTCTGACCCACTGGGAATGTGATGAAAGAAATAAAAGCTGAAATAAATCATTCTCTCTACTATTATTCTGACATTTCACATTCTTAAAATAAAGTGGTGATCCTAACTGACCAAAGACAGGGAATTTTTACTCTGATTAAATGTCAGGAATTGTGAAAATGTGAGTTTAAATGTATTTGGCTAAGGTGTATGTAAACTTCCGACTTCAACTGTACCCTCCCTCACACACACATATATACACACACACACCCCTGTTCTGTGGATGACAGGATTAGTGTGCGTTACATGGTTGAGTGGGCAGATGATTGTGTGATATGATCTGCCCTGTGGAGAGTGTGTTAAAGACATGAGAAGCCTTGAGGAAAGGGTCACGCCTTTAGCTCCATTCTGGATACCGAACAACAGTGTCTCACACAGACAGTACCGTAGCTCTATTTTAACAAAACCAACACAATGGTAAATCTAAGTGCAGGCGGGAGCGCTATAGATTCAGGGGTGTGTCAGAAATATTTGACTATTTTCACTACCACAATTATTGACGCACTTGCTGGCGTTGGCACGAAAGAGCTGGGTTTTGATGAATAAACAAGTTGTGGGTGTGCTCCATCAGAACGTGCTCCATGGCCAAATATGTAGTTGATTTAGGTTGTGTATTTACTGTCTGTTGTGTTGCCTTGGAGTCAACTCCAATTCCAATGTTAGTCCGTTTTAGTTTGTTAAATTGCTTACAGAAACAAAATAACAAAATGTAGACCTATCCCATCTTTGATAAATAGGTTAACTTGAACCTATCTGCAGTCTACATTGTTCTAAGTAATTGCATGTCTTCAATAGCATTCACACTGATATAGAGGCTAGGCCTACTGTAAATTACATTATGGCTGAACAAGCACATGCCAAACATTATCAATGAGCAAGATTACATTTATTATTGATAAGTCCTAAAAAGAGAATGAATAATTAAATTCAAATTTCAAATTCTAAACAAGACAAAAAACAAAAAACACAAAAAAACTTGTTTTAAATAGGCTATGACACTTACAAGCACCATCATTTCTTCCGGTGGGCATTTAATATTAAAACAACGCAGACTAGCCATGTATGTAAGACCATCCATTAAGTCATGTGGGCCTGCCTACAATGCACAGGCAAAAAGGGAACGTCAGCTCACTGTTTTACTCCTCTCAAACTTTATATTTTAATAAAGCTTTGGTGATTAAGTAGTCTCAGGAGCCAAACCCGTTATCGACAGACTTGACTTCTTCGCGATTGTATTGGGCAGACAAAAAAATGCCTTAATTGAGAGGAGGGGAGGCTATGCTTGGTTTTTAATCAAATAAAATAAAATAGGAAAAACATTCGTTTTTTTTATGTTTCTAAAGTAAACAGGCACCAAAAGCACATTAGCCTATTCTT
The DNA here is from genome assembly GCF_016432855.1 of Salvelinus namaycush. Classification (NCBI taxonomy): domain Eukaryota; kingdom Metazoa; phylum Chordata; class Actinopteri; order Salmoniformes; family Salmonidae; genus Salvelinus; species Salvelinus namaycush. The sequence continues at coordinate 585,274 of NW_024061109.1, read as the reverse complement.
GTTCCATGTCATATGGGCAGTGTGCGTCACGGCTGGATAGGCTGCGTTGCTGCCGTCAAAATTCATGACATTACCAACTGTGTTTCCACTAAAACCAGTTTTTGGTTGGTCTTAAATATCACAATCAGCGCTGCCTGAAATTAGCACTTTGGATCATATTTTTCCGGCCACACCTTAAAATATTTCCGCCCGCCCATCTGAGTAGCAACCGAGATGATATAAAACAGGTTATTTTTTAATTTTCTTTCTTGAACCTTTATTTTACTAGGAAAGTCAGTTAAGAACAAATTCTTATTTACAATGACGGCCTACCAAAAGGTAAAAGGCCTCCTGCAGGGACGGGGGCTGGGATTAAAAATAAATGTAATAAAAATATAGGACAAATCACACATCACGACAAGAAAGACAACACAACACTACATAAAGAGAGACCTAAGACAACAACATAGCATGGCAGAAGCACATGACAACACAGCATGGTAGCAACACAACATGACAACAACATGGTAGCAACACAACACGGCAGCAGAACAACATGGTAGCAGCACAAAACAGGGTACAAACATTATTGGGCACAGACAACAGCACAAAGGTCAAGAAGGTAGAGACAACAATACATCACGCAAAGCAGCCACAACTGTCAGTAAGAGTGTCCACGATTGAGTCTTTGAATGAAGAGATTGAGATTAAAACTGTCCAGTTTGAGTGTTTGTTGCAGCTCGTTCCAGTCGCTAGCAGCAGCGAACTGAAAAGACGAGGGACCCGGGGATGTGTGTGCTTTGGGGACCTTTAACAGAATGTGACTGGCAGAACAGGTGTTGTATGTGGTGGATGAGTGCTGTAGTAGATATCTCAGATAGGGGGGAGTGAGGCCTAAGAGGGTTTTATAAATAAGCAACAACCAGTGGGTCTTGCGACGGGTATACAGAGATGACCAGTTTACAGAAGAGTATAGAGTGCAGTGATGTGTCTTATAAGGAGCATTGGTGGCAAATCTGATGGCCGAATGGTAAAGAACATCTAGGCTCTCGAGAGCACCCTTACCTGCTGATCTATAAATTACAACTCCATAATCTAGCATGGGTAGGACGGTCATATGAATCAGGGTTAGTTTGGCAGCTGGGGTGAAAGAGGAGCGATTACGATAGAGGAAATCAAGTCTAGATTTAACTTTAGCCTGCAGCTTTGATATGTGCTGAGAGAAGGACAGTGTACCGTCTAGCCATACTCCCAAGTACTTGTATGAGGTGACTACCTCAAGCTCTAAACCCTCAGAGGTAGTAATCACACCCGTGGGAAGAGGGCATTCTTCTTACCAAACCACATGACCTTTGTTTTGGAGGTGAGCTATATTGTTGATGTAAATTGAGAAAAGCGTGGGGCCTAGGATCGAGCCTTGGGGTACACCCTCGGTGACATGCAGTGGCTGAGACAGCAGATGTTCTGACTTTATACACTGCACTCTTTGAGAGAGGTAGTTAGCAAACCAGGCCAAAGACCCCTCAGAGACACCAATACTCCTTATCCGGCCCACAAGAATGGAATGGTCTACCGTATCAAAAGCTTTGGCCAAGTCATAACAATAGCAGCACAACATTGCTTAGAATCAAGGGCAATGGGGACATCATTGAAGACCTTAAAGGTTGCAGTGACACATCCATAACCTGAGCGGAAACCAGATTGCATACCAGAGAGAATACTATAGACATCAAGAAAGCCAGTCAGTTGATTATTGACAAGTTTTTCCAACACATTTGATAAACAGGGCAAAATAGAAATAGGCCTATAACAGTTAGGATTATAAGTGATATAAGATGGCGCAGAAGAGGATGGCTGACATTTTACATGCTCCTAACCAACTGTGCTATTTTGTTCGTTTTTTTGCGTTGTTTGTAACTTATTTTTTAACTTAATTGGTACATAATGTTGCTTCTACCGTCTCTTATGACCGAAAATAACTTCTGGACATCAGAACAGCGATTACTCACTTTGAACTGGAAGAAGCATTTTCCATACCTTGATTGGTAAAAATCTGGATTGGTAATATTCCCATTGCTTTAGGCATTGGTCAGGTGGTACAGGCCGGTGCTGATGGAGGACGATAACACCCCGCAACAGTCAACGAAGAGCTATTTGAAAGTTTAATGCTTAAAACCAGCAAATCAAATTGTTTGGGGACAGACTTGGTAGAGACAACCGAGCACTGAAGGTGATCCTTGGTAAAGATTGCCACTCCCTCACCTTTGGTTATAGCCAGAAAGGTTAACATCAGTATTTAAAACACTCTTTCTTAACCACGTCTCGGTGATGACCAACACATCTGGATTGGAGCTGTGAACCCACACTTTCAATTGATCCATTTTAGGTAATAAGCTTCTAGTGTTAATGTGCATAAAAACCCAGGCTTTTACAAGAGCAGAAATCAGTGAAGCAGATATCAGAACACAAGTCAGAATTGTCCGCATTTGTAATGTTGCGCCTACGAGACGTGACAATACAATCAGATGTCTTTGGAGATTCAACCAGACATCTCACCAACCTGATAACTTCAACTCTCCTATAAGACGTGACAATACAATCAGATGTCTTTGGACGTGACGATACGGCCAGATGTCTTTGGAGATTCAACCAGACATCTCACCAACCTGATAACTTCAACTCTCCTATAAGACGTGACAATACAATCAGATGTCTTTGGAAATTCAACCAGACATCTCACCAACCTGATAACTTCAACTCTCCTATAAGACGTGACGATACGGCCAGATGTCTTTGGAGATTCAACCATCTCTCAGGGCGGATATCAAATAAATACACAAAAGGAAGACAACAGTGTTTAATTCTAATTCAGACATGGTAACTAGGTGAGCCTTCTGTGAGCTAATCAGTGACACGGATCAATGAAGTGACACCCAGAGACAACCAAGAGACACTGTGGATCCTGAGTCTGCAGGACTAGAGTTGCCAACCCCTGGTTTGGCAAAGCCTTCATATACCAAGACTACCCAAACTCATTAAAGATACAGTTGCACACACACACACACACACACACACACACACACACACACACACACACACACACACACACACACACACACACACACACACACACACACACACACAGTAATGCCATCGTGCAGGGTAGGCAGTGCAAAACTAATGATGCTTAAGTAAACTTCAGATTAATTATAGATAGGACAATATGTCTCTGTGCTGCAGCCTACCTCTACCTGCAGCCATGTTAATGAGGTGCTAACCTGCTCCAGCAGAGAAAGGGAGAGACTGACCTGACACTGCACTGGCCTGAAGGGAAGAAGGATCACTGACTAACTGATTATTCCTCTAATTACTCATTTAGCTAGTGGCTAGTATGATACTGTCCTACAGACAGTATAGTGAAGAGAGAAAAATCACAATCTCAATGTCTAATGTCGGCTAGAATTAAATCAAACCAAATGAAGAGTGCTAGATATGCTACCTATTTCAATGAATCCCAAAGAAACCTAAAGTTATAATCAAGTAATGATGTATTAGGATAGGCTATATGCTACCATTGGCTGTAAAATTAAGCAGAAAATATGCTGCCAAATTATTAACCAAAACTTTAGGAATGGAACAAATTCATTTATCCACTACGCATCCATTCCGTTTGAGGACCACTGTGAACAGTTCAACCGCTGCGAAATCCCCTCTGCTTTCCTTTCAGAACCACAATGAAACCCGCCCTATGGACAAGGGTCATGCGCTTCTCACGAAGACGGATGGACGGACATGGAGTATCTTGAGTGGGCTGTGGGCTAACGAATCAATTACTCAAACCATTAACATGTGCTTTCTCTATGTGCTCAATAGAGAAATGCCACATCTCCTAAATACGATTCTGGATATGCTATTCCGGAACACCATGACAGCGATATGAAGTTCACCCATGAAAACCCAATAGGACACAGTCAAGCTCCTTATGAAAGAGAACTTAATGGACTGAGAGTACTGACACAAACCTCACCAAGCGGACATACCGTGACCAACTACTGATATACCAGGTCAAACTTCCTAGAAATGTTAACATGAGAAATCAGAACATTGCTCTGAGGGGAACTGTGAAAGACAATGTACTACGTTATTTCTCCTATATGGATTTTGACCTTTACGCAAAATTGACAAAGAACTGAGGATATCTCACAAGTCCCCCAGTTTATTGACATCGTAATGCATCCACCCTAATAAGCTGAGCAAACATGCTGTTATTGATGTTGAAAATATACCCCCCACAACCGATCTGTGGAAAAAAAGAAGCCCCTATTGATTTAACCTAACGCTTAATACAAATATACACAGCCAATTACACATATCCTTATCTCTGTTTTAGAAAAGGTAGACCAATGATTTAAATGAGTAGTTTCATGAATGAAACAGCGCTCTTACCGTCCACAGCCATAGTCGGTCTCAGTGTGTATCTCTCCGTGGTTGCCTCAGTAATTGTCTCCCATTGCTTCTGTATCTGTCTGGCTAGCAGAGAGTATGCGCGTGAGACCGCACGATTTGGCAGTAGGCTACTGCGCGTGTTTGTGTGTGTGTAGCTGTGTGTGAGGACCGGTGAAGACTACACGGACAGATAGTCAGAGCACACCGTCTCATCCGACCGTTTGTTTTCGGTAGTCCGCTGCCAACCGACTCCGTTGTTCTTAACTCCTCACCTTTTTTGTACATGACTGCGCCGAGAAACAAAAGGTCACCATTGAACACGCGCGAGTGCGCTGACATTGCGCACGCGCCCACTCTAGGCAATGAGATGGTTTATGCAGGCTACAAGATGAAGCCTTAGATATAATAATACATTCTGTAAAAATGAAACGTCCATTCAAATAGAAGAGAAAAGATGTATCCATTGGGGTAAAGCCTAGAGTAGGCTAGACCATAATATTACACAACAGTATTTTATTCAACCCCCATATTCCTTTCTTGTGTAATCTTCCTCAATGGCTGCAATTACCAAGATAGCAATAGATAAAACAGTTAAATAGCCTATGCTATTGGGAGTTCATTTAAAAAAAATCTATATCTAACGAGACAAGTCAGTTAAGAACAAATTCTTATTTTACAATGATGGCTTACCCCTGCCGTACCTTAACCCGGACGACGCTGGGCCAATTGTGCGCCACCCTATGGGACATTTGGTTAGATTCAAGAATAATCAAATGAATTGGACAAAGATAATTCATTCCAGGCATTGTGTTGTTACAGTAAATAGATTTGTCTGATCACAGAGGATGTCTGGACCTAGTTGTTCATCAACAAGATCCGTGTCTCCTGAACGAAAGAATCGGGATGAGAGGAGAGAAAAACATGAGTTGAGAACGCCGGATGTCAAAGTAAGACCTGAAGCCCTCAGCTTGACTTCTGCAGCTGCATTGACATTGGGGGACCTGCATTTCAACTACTTATCTAAATATAATAATAATACCAACAACAATAATATAATAATAACAATATATGCCATTTAATATTGGCATATATTAATATATGCCAAACACCATGTGCACCAGAAAACCACTATCTCTGTCTCTGCATGACTAGAACACCACTGGCCTGTCACGCCCTGACCTTAGAGAGTTTTTTATGTCTCTATTTTGGTTTTGGTCAGGGTGTGATTTGGGTGGGCATTCTATGTTCATTTTTCTATGTGTTGTATTTCTTTGTTTTGGCCGGGTATGGTTCTCAATCAGGGACAGCTGTCTATTGTTGTCTCTGATTGGGAACCATACTTAGGTAGCATTTTCCCACCTGTGTTTTGTGGGTAGTTCTTTTCTGTTTAGTGTTCTGCACCTGACAGGACTGTTTCGGTTTCATTTATTCACTTTGTTATTTTGTTCTAGTGTTCAGTTTAATAAAATCATGAACACTTACCACGCTGCGCTTTGGTCCGATTTTTCATCAGACGACGACGACCGTTACATGGCCATCATCTCTGTTGGATGAAAAACAACAGGATACACTGCACTACAAAGGCCAAAGAAAGAAGAGAAAGAAAGAAGAGAAAGAAAGTGGAGAAAGTGTCTGTTTTATTGTAATCTGTCAACTCAGTGTGCTAATTGAGGGTGTGGGTTTTCAGATGTAAGATGCCAGCTATGGAGCGTTAGTGGTTTTTGTTGTACAGCACAGAGATCTAAGTTTTAAAGACTTCAAGGAATGTGAGTGCCTGTAGAAGATAATCTCCTGGGTGAAGACAAACAACACAGGACAAAGTACTGGTTCTCCCATCAAGGCTTCATCACAATATATATGCATAGAGTCGGTTCACGCACCGGTGCGTCAATCTAAGTAACATAATAAATAAATCCCAATTGAAATCAGTACTTTTAAGCTAGACATATCTTCCTCTTTTTTTGCATTGGATGTGTCTCCATCCACCGCATCCTCTGATGTCGTACATCCGCATCTGCGGTGAAAGGTGGAAGAGCTAGATAGGTGTTTGTCAGACCATGAGATACCGCAGAAAATGGGTCTTTTCACGAAAACGTCTGTAGAGTCCGAATGGTTTGACCTACAAACTATTGACCACTCTATCAAAATGTGAGACTGTCACAAACACAATGGTATTCTCTGTTTTGCTCTAAGACCCTCACAAGTGTCACAGGACTAGTCTGGAGGTTATAAAAAATTAATGGAAGTATGAAGGTACTGTTGTGCCTACCCAAAAAGGGGTAAGTATGTGTTACTCATTCCAGGGTTTTTCTTTATTTTTTACTATTTTGTACATTGCAGAATAATAGTGAAGACATAATAAAATATATTAAAAACACATGAAATCATGCAGTAACAAAAAAGGTGTTAAACAAATGAAAATATATTTTATATTTGAGATTCTTCAAAGTAGCCACCCTTTGCCTTGATGACAGCTTTGCACACTCTTGGAATTCTCTCAACCAGCTTCATGAGGTAGTTAGCTAGAATGCATTTCAATTACAGGTGTGCCTTGTTAAAAGTTAATTTGTGGAATTTACAGACACATTTACATTTACATTTAAGTCATTTAGCAGACGCTCTTATCCAGAGCGACTTACAAGTACATACATTCATACTTTTTTGTACTGTGCAGAGGACACAGAGGAGACTGCGTGAATCAGGCCTTTATGGTTGACTTTCTGCAAAGAAACCATTACTAAAGAACACCAATAATAAGAAGAGACTTGCTTGGTTCAAGAAACACAAGCAATGGACATTAGACTGGTAATCTGTCCTATGGTCTGATGAGTCCAAATTTGAGATTTTTGGTTCCAACTGCTGTGTCTTTGAGTAGATGAATGAGTAGATGAATGGATGATTGCCGCATGTGTGGTTCCCACCATGAAGCATGGAGGAGGAGGTGTGATGGTGTGTGGGTGCTTTGCTGACGACACAGTCAGTGATTTATTTAAAATTCAAGGCTGCATCAGATGACGTGGCCTCCACAATCACCCGACCTCAACCCAATTGAGATGGTTTGGGATGAGTTGGACTGCAGAGTGAAGGAAAAGCAGTCAACAAGTGCTCAGCATATGTGGGAACTCCTTCAAGCCTGTTGGAAAAGCATTCATGAAGCTGGTTGAGAGAATGCCAAGAGTGTGCAAAGTTTCCATCAAGGCAAAGGGTGGCTACTTTGAAGAATCTCAAATATGAAATATATTTTGATTTGATTAACACTTTTTTGGTTATAGGACAAACACTTCAAAACCTTGTTTCTTATGTCACGAACCGGCTCTTAGCCCATAATCAAAAGGGAGGCAAGGCAGAGATAAAGGAAAAACAAAACATTTGATATATTAATTAAAGTAAACTGTATACAATTAACAATCGTGTGTGTAGTCAGTAATCAGTAGTGTAAGTGAGTGGTTGTGTGCATAGATTGTGATGATGAGGGGTGTTGAGAGGTGCCAAAACAAACAAGCCACAAAATGCCACAACCAAAAACAACAGTGTGTCTACATGGAGAGAGTCTCCTCAATATATGGGGGAAAGGTGTATTTATCCTCGGGACACACCCAAGCCCAGGTGTGTCCCATTTGGCTGACAACCCTCTCGGCTCCACTAACATCCTATTAAGAAAAACAAAAGCAAAGAGAAAGAATTTGGCAGACAGAGTGGGAGGGTCGTTTTTGCCATCACTCATGCACTGGACTCGTGTGAACAAGAACACACATGAACGAACATGCATTACTGTAACGTGCACACACACACACACACACAGACACACGCACGCACGCACGCACGCACGCACGCACGCACGCACGCACGCACACACACACACACACACACACACACACACACACACGCACGCACGCACACACGCACAACGCACGCACGCACACACACACGCACATACACACACAGAGGACCTGTTTCAAGAGGTGACAGCTAGTTTGGACATCCTGTCCTGTAAAGAGTTCAACCAATCTATCTTTAACTGTCCAGTAAATAATGAATCAGATGGAACATAATGTGCTGAGATCATCAGTGTCTGGTCCAAACTGTTATCCCAGTGTGTCTCTCCACAAGATGGTGAACTGCATCCTGTAACTAGTTTAGTTTCCAGACCGGTAGCTTGGCAGGCAGGGCTATCCTGTGAGCTAACTAACAGACGACAGATTAAACTTTCATCATGTCATGTTCTGTCATATGGCCGGCCATCGTCACGCCAACACATCTCTGCTCCGTTACCCTGACAACGTCAAACCCTACCAAGGGAGAGAGTGGGGATCACCCGCGGCGAGGCCAAGCATAGTGAGGTCATTGATTAGACAGTTGTGTCTCTCTGCCAACGATGGTGGCAAGTAGCCTGGTCCCTGTTCTTTTTGTGCTTTAGCCAATTCCTCTGTTGTGCTTTTTTTCATACATATCTGGCGACCAGGCTAAGTGGAACGGTGAATTAGAGGAGAGGAGAGAGAGGAGATACTTGTCTTGCCTGATCTCAGATTCAGGAAAGACTGTGTTTTCCTTAATTCCACACACAGAGCCCAAACCCTCTCCTTAAAGAGTTGTGTTCTCAGTCTCTATGTATTCAGGAAGTGCAGCGGAAGATGACAGAACACATTTGAGAGATATATTCCTATACCCCACACTCTCCTAGTGTGTGTGTGTGTGTGTGTGTGTGTGTGTGTGTGTGTGTGTGTGTGTGTGTGTGTGTGTGTGTGTGTGTGTGTGTGTGTGTGTGTGTGTGTGTGTGTGTGTGTGTGTGTGTGTGTGTACGTGTGTACGTGTGTACGTGTGTACGTGTGTACGTGTGTACGTGCGTGTGTGTCATTCACATTCCACTCACACCCCGGTCCTAAGCCTTACTCTTATGCAAATTCTTAGGCTTAACAGGCGGCAAATTCGCTCTTTGCTCCACACACGCACACACACACACACACACACACACACACACACACACACACACACACACACACACACACACACACACACACACACACACACACACACACACACACACACACACACTATCTCTCTGTATCTGTCATGATTCATTTCAGTGGACAAAGCCGAGTTGTGCTCCCCCTATAGCGAAAGCTCCTCTCCTTCACGGTAAAGGCCTGTCTAGCCATGGAGAGAGAAGCAGGCATTCTGACAACACTACCTCTGATTCCGCCGATAACATGAAGAGTGATGCAATATTTCAGACATAGTGTAGCAGGAATACCACATATCTCTCTCTGTAAGGTCTCAGTGATAATAAACAGTAACTCGTGCAGCAGAACAGAACAGTTCAAACACCACATAAAGACTACAATAGATACGCACATACAGTGCATTCGCAAAGTATTCAAACCCCTTGACTTTTTCCACATTTTGTTACATTACAACCTTATTCTAAAATAGTTTTTTCCCTCATCAATCTACGCACAATACCCCCTAATGACAAAGCAAACACCGGATTTGAGAAATTTTTGCAAGAAAAGGAATATTAAAAAACGGAAATATCACATTTACATAAGCATTCTGATCAGTACTTTGATAAAGCACCTTTGGCAGAGATTACAGAAGTATTCTTGGATGGGGAGTGTCGCTGCAGAGCTATTTTCAGGCCTCTCCAGAGATGTTTGATCGGGTTCAAGTCCGGGCTCTGGCTGGGCTACTACAGGACATTCAGAGACTTGTCCCGAAGCCACTCCTGCATTGTCTTGGCTGTGTGCTTAGGGTTGTTGTGCTGTTGGAAGGTAAACCCCTTTCGCCCCAGTCTGAGGTCCTGAGCACTCTGGAGCAGGTTTTCATCAAGGATCTCTCTGTACTTTGCTTCGTTCATCTTTCCCTTGATCCTGACTAGTCTCCCAGTCCCTGCCGCTGAAAAACATCTCCACAGCATGATGCTGCCACCACCATGCTTCACCGTAGGGATGGTGCCAGGTTTCATCCAGTCGTGACACTTGGCATTCAGGCCAGAGAGTTCAATCTTGGTTTCATCAAACCAGAGAATCTTGTTTCTCATGGTCTGAGAGTCTTTAGGTATCTTTTGGCAAACTCCAAGTGGGCTGTCATGTGCCTTTTACTGAGGAGTGGCTTCCGTCTGGCCCCTCTACCATAAAGTCCTGATTGGTGGAGTGCTGCAGAGATGGTTGTCCTTCTGGAAGGTTCTCCCATCTCCATAGAGGAATTCTGGAGCTCTGTCAGAGTGACCATCGGGTTCTTGGTCACCTCCCTGACCAAGGCCCTTGTCCCCCGATTTCTCAGTTTGGCCCGGGCGGCCAGCACTAGGAAGAGTCTTGGTGGTTCCTAACTTCTTCCATTTAAGAATGATGAAGGCCACTGTGTTCTTGGGGACCTTCAAAGCTGCAGACATTTTTTGGTACCCTTCCCTAGATCTGTGCCTTGACACAATTCTTTCTCGCAGCTCTACGGACAATTCCTTTGACCCCACGGCTTGGATGTTGCTCTGATATGCACTGTCAACTGTGTGCCTTTGCAAATCATGTCCAATCAATTGAATTTACCACAGGTGGACTTCAATCAAGTTGTAGAAACATCTCAAGGATGATCAATGGAAACAGGATGCACCTGAACTCAATTTTGAGTCTCATAGCAAACGGTCTCAATGCTTATGTAAATAAAGTATTTATGTTTCTTATTTTAAATATATGTGCAAAAATGTAGAAAAATCTGTTTTCGCTTTGTTGTTATGGGGTATTGTGTGTAGATTGATGAGTATTTATTTTTATTTAATCAATTTAGGGAATAAGGCTGTAACATAACAAAAATGGAAAAAGTCCAGGGGCCTTAATACTTTGCAAATGCACTGTCTACTCTAAAATACAATTTCATTGGATAATTCTGTTTCGTTGTTTTCATTCAAATACTTTAATCTGTCTGTTTTCATGTTAATCTTATGGACAGCAGAGATAGCCATCCCATTCTCACATTCTGGTCTCTGTGATTTATTTCTGTTAAATGGCTGCAATCCCGGTAACGGTATCGATATGACAACAGCCAGTGAAAGTGCAGGGCGCCAAATTCAAACAACAGAAATCTCATAATTAAAATTCCTCAAACATACATGTGTCTTATACCATTTTAAAGGTAATCTTGTTGTTAATCCCACCAACGTGTCCGATTTCAAATAGGCTTTTCAGCAAAATCACCACAAACGATTATGTTAGGTCACCACCAACTCAAAGAAAAATTCAGCCATTTTTCCAGTCAAAGAGAGGAGCCACAAATAGCACAAATAGAGATAAAATTAATCACTAACCTTTGATGATCTTCATCAGATGACACTCATAGGACTTCATATTACACAATACATATATGTCTTGTTCGATTAAGTTCATATTTATATCCATAAACCTCCGTTTACATTGGCGCCATGTTCAGAAATGCCTCCAAAATATCCGGAGAAATTGCAGAGAGCCACGTCAAATAACAGAAATACTCATCAGAAACTTTGATGAAAGATACATGTTTTACATAGAATTAAAGATACACTTGTTCTTAATGCAACCGCTGTGTCAGATTTCAAAAAGCTTTACGGCAAAACACAATATTCAATCATCTGAAAACCGCGTTCAGCCACTAAAGCAAGCCATACAGTTACCCGCCCAAATTGTGCAGTCAACAAAACTCATAAAAAGCATTATAAATCTTCACTTACCTTTGCTGATCTTCGTCGGAATATACTCCCAGGACTCCCACTTCCACAAGAAATGTTCGTTGTTTTCGGTAATGTCCATCATCTATGTCCATAATAGCTATTTTTGTCACGTGTTTGGTATACAAATCCAACGTCAGGAAAGCGCGTTCACTAAAACCTGACGAAATGTCCAAAAGTTCTGTAACAGTCCGTAGAAACATGTCGATGTATTGAATCAATCTTTAGAATGTTGTTAACATACATCTTGAATAACGTTCCAACCGGAAAATTACATTGACTTCAGTTGAGCGATGGAACGGACGTCCCTCTCACGTGAACGCACGTGGTCAAAGCATGGTCACCTCATGGCAGTGCTTACTCATTCCTGTCTCCTTCGGCCCCCCTTCACATTAGAGTCATCAGACATAGTTCTATTGACTGTTGACATCTCGTGGAAGCCGTAGGAAGTGAAAACTAATCCATATCTCGCTGTAATTTCAATGGGAGCTTGGTTGAAAATCTACCAGCCTCAGAAATAATCCAAACAGGAAGTGGAACTTCTCAGGTTTTTGCCTGCCATATGAGTTCTGTTATACTCACAGACATAATTCAAACAGTTTTAGAAACTTCAGAGTGTTTTCTATCCAATACTAATAATAATATGCATATATTAGCAACTATGACTGAGGAGCAGGCCGTTTACTTTGGGCACCTCTGTGCACCTTTCATCCAAGCTACTCAATACTGTCCCCTGCAGCCATAAGAAGTTTTAAGTCCTCCAAGTCTCCATTCTCCCCGTGACATCTAACAAAGATACGGCTGTAAATCAAATTCTACACATCTACAGTATAATTGAAACTGGGATGGGGGTACTAATCAGAGAGAGAGAGGGAGAGAGAAAATGAGAGCGCGCGAGAGAGAGAGAGAGAGAGAGAGGGGGAGGGAGGGAGGGAGGGAGGGAGGGAGGGAGGGAGGGAGGGAGATGGCAGACAACTGCAGTGTCTTATTCATCCCTCTTTTAAAGTAGGAAATTATCTATTTCATTGTGTCCCGTTCCTCCCCAGGGATGAAGTCTGCTTGCTCAGTACAGAAGGATGACAGTTCTATCTTTCTATCTCTTTCACTCTCTCAGAATCTCTCCATCTTGCCAACTCTCACATCCTCTCATTCTCCCTCTCATTCTCCCTCCCTCTCATTCTCCCTCCCTCTCGCTCTTTTTCCTCCTCTCTCTCTTCCTCCTTCTCTCTCCCGTCTGTCCAGTTAGAGCCAGTGTTGTGCCGTACCTGTCACAATTCATCAGAAGCAGGAAGTATTCTCCTCTTCACTCTCCACTTCTCCCCACTGAGGAAATTAAAAATACAGACTCCATCTCAGCCAGATCCATCCCGTCAAAATAATTCTGGCCAGCACTGGGCTCCTGCAGACTGCTCAGTACAAGAGAACCACTTCCAGTCAATAAACTCTTATCTGCTTGGTTCTCTCCCTGAATAAAAAGCAGAGGAGGAAAAATAAACTTAATCTTGGAAGTAAATTAGCTTTGAAACTTAGAATCCATAATATAACCTTTATATAACCTTATGTAAGTGTTACAAAGTCCAATGGTTGAATATACTGAGGAGAGGCTGTGTAAATTATTACACATCTTACATTCCACCTCAAGTTAACAGTAAAGTATGTTCAGTGTCATGATGTAGGAAAGTCATATTTGTCCAAACAGTCAAGGTGACCTAGTACCCACAGAGACACAAAGAGAAAAAGAGAGAGTCGGACAGAGAGAAGGAGAGAGAGAGAGACGGACAGAGAGAAGGAGAGAGAGAGACGGACAGAGAGAAGGAGAGAGAGAGAGGGACAGAGAGAAGGAGAGAGAGAGACGGACAGAGAGAAGGAGAGAGAGAGAGACGGACAGAGAGAAGGAGAGAGAGAGACAGACAGAGAGAAGGAGAGAGAGAGACGGACAGAGAGAAGGAGAGAGAGAGACAGACAGAGAGAAGGAGAGAGAGAGACGGACAGAGAGAAGGAGAGAGAGAGACAGACAGAGAGAAGGAGAGAGAGAGACGGACAGAGAGAAGGAGAGAGAGAGACGGACAGAGAGAAGGAGAGAGAGAGAGAGACGGACAGAGAGAAGGAGAGAGAGAGAGACGGACAGAGAGAAGGAGAGGGAGACGGACAGAGAGAAGGAGAGAGAGACGGACAGAGAGAAGGAGAGAGAGAGAGATGGACAGAGAGAAGGAGAGAGAGAGACGGACAGAGAGAAGGAGAGAGAGAGATGGACAGAGAGAAGGAGAGAGAGAGAGAAAGAGACGTGCTTGGAGTAAAGTCCTAGTGTAGGCAGGCACTGCAATTAGCAATATGAATGATGTTCAATATTGACCCTTTTATATCCCTGTCATGTAAGATAACATATTGGCATTGAAAACAGAAGATCGATTACCCCTTTCTCCTCTGTCGTGTTTCAATGTCATACAGACAAATTATTAGTGTGTCCTTACTGAAAGCTTTGTTATCGCACCAAGCTCAGTGGATCAATGAAGCTGACTTTCCCTGGCTATTTGTTACCTTAGAAGACTCTCCCTGACTATCCTAATTAGGAAGATGCTAACAGAAGAGAGAAGTGTTATGTCTTCCAAGGACACTGCTCATTGTTTCAGAATTACACTCGCTAATCATTGCTAAATAAATCATTTATCCTCACAGGACTCCCTTTATGTGTGTGTTTGCGTGTGTGTGTGAGAGAGTGTGTGTGTGCACGTGTGCGTGTGAGCGTGCATGTGTGCATGAGTGCGTGTGTCTGTAATCTTTACGGAAAGGCACGCACAGAGACCACGTTGAACTGAGAGACCATAATTGAGTTTAGCATGTGTGGATAAAATAAAAAAATGATGATGTCCATGGCCTATTTTGAGACTTTTTCTTTCCTTGCACTGTTACGTCACTAACTTCAATCATTTATTTGTACATGAAATGAAATTGACTAAATGAGTTCACAATAAGTTTCACGCTGAAGCATGAAAACACACATGGAGGAAAGTATTAACTCTGTAAATGTCTCTACAGTACATCCTGTACCAATATGTGTATACAGTATGTTTGTGAATTCTTGTGTTTGAGTACAGATGTAGGATCTTAATTTGATCACCTTGTTTCAGGAGAACTTTCCCTCAATGCAGGACCTTTCTTACTTTTAGTGTATTTGAGGTTTAAAAATGCGTCTGAAGTTTGTAATATCCACTTTGAAATGTCAGACTTGATTTTCCCTGATGAAAAATGTATCAACCCCTACAAAAATGACAATTAATTATACTCCACATTATAATTCATATTTCCTGTTGCTGCAGGATAATTAAGACCCGATAACTGTATGTGGGTGTGCATTCATGTATGTACTTGTGAGGGTGCGTGCGTGTATGTGTGTGTTTGTGTGATCCATCAATGGGTCTGATTTGTGTGACCCATTTGTAATGCGGAACATTGCATTGACCGTTTCTCTCTCTCATGCCCTCTGCTTGTGTATAGACTATAGAGTGTACCGACAGCACTCTCAATCAATAAATCTTAAATTGAATACGTGATTGGTTTGGGACTGAGTGGCCATCTTTGTTCTTAACCTTCCACAGTGAGTCCCACTCACCACATTCACCCAACAACAGACACAGTGTGCATCTCAAATGAAGCGAACCCTATTCCCTATCTAGTGCCCTACGTCTCAGCAGGGCCCTATGTAGCTGGAGCCCAAGACACTCCATACCCACCTGGTAATAGGTTTTTACATTGTGATCTTCTCTGACCTTGTGAAAAAGTGTCTAGTGCGGGTTTGATTGAATTGCACTCCTCAGTCCATTGTGACAGTAGAGAGTGCAGATTGTGTGGTGAACCAGAGGACTGTGGGACTTTTCATTCCTTAACATACTGTATGTGTTGCTTGATAAATAGGTCAAAGGCACTCATGCACTGGACTCGTGAGAACAAGAACACACATGAACGAACATGCATTACTGTAACATGCAGACACACACACACTAACACACACATACATACACTATAACGCTGTCCATTGTTATCATTCTTCATTTTTCTACACTATCATTTCCTACTATGTTTTCTAATAAGTAAGTAATCGGAAACGTCAGACAGATACTCCTGAAAGTTATAGCAGGATTTGTTGTCATCTGAAATAAGTACAAATCAACATAATGCCTCATGAAGATTACCTAGAAGATGACACTCCTCCTCGAGTGTGTTTACATATACTCTCTGTGTTCTGACGCTCAAGTCATTCCAGGTTAAAGGTTTACATAATCTATGAGACTACAAACTACTGTCTCTCTCTCTCTCTCTCTCTCTCTCTCTCTCTCTCTCTCTCTCTCTCTCTCTCTCTCTCTCTCTCTCTCTTTCTCTTTCTCTCTCTCTCTCTCTCTCTCTCTCTCTCCCTCTCTCTCTGTGTCGCCCTCTCTCTCTCTCTCTCTGCCTCTCTCTCTCTCTTTCTCTGTCTCTCTGTCTCTCTCTCTCTATCTATCTCCCTCATTCTTTATCTTTTCTTCTCTCAAGGCAGTTTTGCTGCATTCAGAGGAAACGTTGCCAACTGTTCCACGGCATTAGCAACACATCAAATCAAATCAAATGTTATTTGTCACATGCGCCGAATACAATGAGTGTAGACTTTACCGTGAAATGCTTGCTTTACGAGCCCTTCCCAACGATGCAGAGTTCAAAATGAATAATAAAAATAAACATTTTAACACAAGAGGAATAAAATACACAAGAATGGAGCTATATACAGGGAGTACCAGTACCAGATCAATGTGGAGCTATATACAGAGAGTACCAGTACCAGATCAATGTGGAACTATATTACAGATATGTACATAAAGGCAGGGCAAGGTGAATAGTCATCTGGATAGATAATAATAGTAGTAAAAAACAAAAAAACAGTATAGAAGCAGCATGTGTGTGTGTGTGTGTGTGTGTGTGTGTGTGTGTGTGTGTGTGTGTGTGTGTGTGTGTGTGTGTGTGTGTGTGTGTGTGTGTGTGTGTGTGTGTGTGTGTGTGTGTGTGTGTGTGTGTGTGTGTGTGTACGTAAGTGTATGTGGGCGTGTGTCGGTTTGCGTGTCTGTGTGAAAAAAGGGTTCCGAAAGGGTTCTTCGGTTGTCCCATTGGAGAACTCTTTTTGGTTACCGGTAGAACCATTTTTGTTCCAGGTAGAACTCTTTTGGGTTCCATGTAGAACCCTCAGTGGAAATGGTTTTACATAGAACTCAAAGGGTTTTACCTGGAACCAAAAAGGGTTCTTCAAAAGGTTCTCCATTGGTGACAGCAGAAGAACCGTTTAAGAATGTAGTGTATGTGAATGTGTGTGGGTTTTGTATGAGAGTATCAGTGTAGTGCATGTGAGTGAGCGTGTATATGGTATGCATACATAGTCTTGTGAGTGTGTATAGAGTTAGTGCAAGATAGTCTGTGGAACCATTGAATTATTTAACTATTTTGCGGTCTTATGACTATTTAGCAGTCTTATGGCTTGGGGATGAAGCTGTCTCAGAGCCTGATAGTCCGAGAGCCAATGCTCTGGTACCGTTTGCCAGATGGTAGCAGAGTGAACAGTCTATGGCTTGGTCGGCTGGAGTCCTTGGCAATTTTTTGTGCATTCCTCTGACACTAACTGATATAGAGGTCCTGGATGGCAGGGAGCTCGGGCCCCAGTAATGTACTGGTCTGTCCGCGCTACCCTCTGTAACGGTTTGCATTTTGCCATACCAAGCGGTGATGCAGCCAGCCAAGATGCTTTCAATGGTACAGCTGTAGAACTTTTTGAGGATCCAAGGGCCCATGTCAAATCTTTTCAGCCTCCTGAGGGGTAAGAGGCTCTGTTGTGCCCTCTTCACGACTGTGCGGGTGTGTGTGGACCATGTTAAGCCCTTAGTGATGTAGACGCCAAGGCACTTGAAATTCTCGACCCGCTCAACTACAGCTCTGTCAATGTGGATGGGGGCGTGCTCTCCCCTCTTTCTCCTGTAGTCCATGATCAGCTCCTTGATCTTACTGAAGTTGAGAGAGAGGTTGTTGTCCTGGCGCCACACTGGTAAGTCTCTGACCCCCTCCTTTTGTTTTTATATTGCTGCTACTCACTGTTTATTAACTATGCATAGTCACTTTACAAATGACCTGGACTAACCGGTGCCCCCGCACATTGACTTGGTACCGGTACCCCCTGTATACAGCCTTCACATTGACTTGGTACCGGTACCCCCTGTATGTAGCCTCCACATTGACTTGGTACCTGTACCCCCTGGCTACAAGCTCCACATTGACTCGGTACCGGTACCCCCTCTATATAGACTCCACATTGACTCGGTACCGGTACCCCCTCTATATAGACTCCACATTGACTCAGTTCCGGTACCCCCTGTATACAGCCTCCACATTGACTCAGTACCGGTACCCCCTGTATACAGCCTCCACATTGACTCCGTACCGGTACCCCCTGTATATAGCCTCCATATTGACTCTATACCGGTACCCCCTGTATATAGCCTCCACATTGACTCGGTACCGGTAACCTCTGTATATAGACTCCACATTGACTCGGTACCGGTACCCCCTCTATATAGACTCCACATTGACTTGGTACCGGTACCCCCTCTATATAGACTCCACGTTGACTCGGTACCAGTACCCTCTGTATATAGCCTCCACATTGACTCGGTACCAGTACCCCCTGTATATAGCCTCCACATTGACTCGGTACCGGTACCCCCTGTATACAGCCTCCACATTGACTCGGTACCAGTCCCCTCTGTATATAGCCTCCACATTGACTTGGTACCGGTACCCCCTGTATATAGCCTCCAAATTGACTCGGTACCGGTACACCCTGTATATAGCCTCCACATTGACTCGGTACCGGTACCCCCTGTATATAACCTCCACATTGACTCTGTACCGGTACCCCCTGTATATAGCCTCCACATTGACTCTGTACCGGTACCCCCTGTATATAGACTCCACATTGACTCTGTACCGGTACCCCCTGTATATAGACTCCACATTGACTCTTTACCGGTACCCCCTGTATATAGCCTCCACATTGACTCGGTACCAGTCCCCTCTGTATATAGCCTCCACATTGACTTGGTACCGGTACCCCCTGTATATAGCCTCCAAATTGACTCGGTACCGGTACCCTCTGTATATAGACTCCACATTGACTCGGTACCGGTATCCCCTCTATATAGACTCCACATTGACTCGGTACCGGTACCCCCTCTATATAGACTTCACATTGACTCAGTACCGGTACCCTCTGTATATAGCCTCCACATTGACTCGGTACCGGTACACCCTGTATATAGACTCCACATTGACTCGGTACCGGTACCCCCTGTATATAGCCTCCAAATTCACTCGGTACCGGTACACCCTGTATATAGACTCCACATTGACTCGGTACCGGTACCCCCTGTATATAACCTCCACATTGACTCTGTACCGGTACCCCCTGTATATAGCCTCCACATTGACTCGGTACCGGTACCCCCTGTATAAAGCCTCCACATTGACTTAGTACCGGTACCCCCTGTATACAGCCTCCACATTGACTCGGTACCGGTCCCCTCTGTATATAGCCTCCACATTGACTCAGTACCGGTACCCCCTGTATATAGCCTCCATATTGACTCGGTACCGGTCCCCTCTGTATATAGCCTCCACATTGACTCTGTACCGATACCACCTGTATAGAGCCTCCACATTGACTCTGTACCGGTACCCCCTGTATATAGCCTCCACATTGACTCTGTACAGGTACACCCTGTATGTAGCCTCCACATTGACTCTGTACCGGTACCCCCTGTATATAGCCTCCACATTGACTCTTTACCGGTACCCCCTCTATATAGACTCCACATTGACTCGGTACCGGTACCCCCTCTATATAGCCTCCACATTGACTCTGTACCGGAACCCCCTGTATATAGACTCCACATTGACTCTGCACCGGTACTTCCTGTATATAGATTCCACATTGACTCTGTACCGGTACCCCCTGTATATAGCCTCCACATTGACTCTGTACCGGTACCCCCTGTATATAGACTCCACATTGACTCTGTACCAGGACCCCTGTATATAGCCTCCACATTGACTCTGTACCGGTACCCCCTGTATATAGCCTCCACATTGACTCTGTACCGTAACACCCTGTATATAGCCTCCACATTGACTCTGTACCGTAACACCCTGTATATAGCCTCCACATTGACTCTGTACCGTAACACCCTGTATATAGCCTCCACATTGACTCGGTACCAGTACCCCCTGTATATAGCCTCCACATTGACTCTGTACCGTAACACCCTGTATATAGCCTCCACATTGACTCTGTACCAGTAACCCCTGTATATAGCCTCCACATTGACTCAGTACCAGTACCCCCTGTATATAGCCTCCACATTGACTCTGTACCGTAACACCCTGTATATAGCCTCCACATTGACTCTGTACCGGTACCCCCTGTATATAGCCTCCACATTGACTCTGTACCGTAACACCCTGTATATAGCCTCCACATTGACTCTGTACCAGTACCCCCTGTATATAGCCTCCACATTGACTCAGTACCAGTACCCCCTGTATATAGCCTCCACATTGACTCTGTACCGTAACACCCTGTATATAGCTTCCACATTGACTCTGTACCGGTACCCCCTGTATATAGCCTCCACATTGACTCTGTACCGTAACACCCTGTATATAGCCTCCACATTGACTCGGTACCAGTACCCCCTGTATATAGCCTCCACATTGACTCGTACCAGTACCCCCTGTATATAGCCTCCACATTGACTCTGTACCGGTACCACCTGTATATAGCCTCCACATTGACTCGGTACCGGTACCCCCTCTATATAGCCTCCACATTGACTCTGTACCGGTACCCCCTGTATATAGCCTCCACATTGACTCTGTACCGATACCCCCTGTATAAAGCCTCCACATTGACTTAGTACCGGTACCCCCTGTATATAGCCTCCACATTGACTCGGTACCGGTCCCCTCTGTATATAGCCTCCACATTGACTCAGTACCGGTACCCCCTGTATATAGCCTCCATATTGACTCTGTACCGGTACCCTCTGTATATAGACTCCACATTGACTCGGTACCGGTACCCCCTCTATATAGACTCCACATTGACTCGATACCGGTACCCTCTGTATATAGCCTCCACATTGACTCGGTACCGGTACCCCCTGTATATAGCCTCCACATTGACTCTGTACCGGTACCCCCTGTATATAGCCTCCACATTGACTCGGTACCGGTACCCCCTGTATATAGCCTCCACATTGACTCGGTACCGGTACCCCCTGTATACAGCCTCCACATTGATTCGGTACCGGTCCCTTCTGTACATAGCCTCCACATTGACTCTTTACCGGTACCCCCTGTATATAGCCTCCACATTGACTCGGTACCGGTACCCCCTGTATACAGCCTCCACATTGATTCGGTACCGGTCCCTTCTGTACATAGCCTCCACATTGACTCTTTACCGGTACCCCCTGTATATAGCCTCCACATTGACTCGGTACCGGTACCCCCTGTATATAGCCTCCAAATTGACTCGGTACCGGTACCCTCTGTATATAGCCTCCACATTGACTCGGTACCGGTACCCCCTCTATATAGACTCCACATTGACTCGGTACCGGTACCCCCTCTATATAGCCTCCACATTGACTCTGTACCGGTACTTCCTGTATATAGCCTCCACATTGACTCTGTACCGGTAAACCCAGTATATAGCCTCCACATTTACTCGGTACCGGTACCCCCTGTATATAGCCTCCACATTGACTCGGTACCGGTACCCTCTGTATATAGACTCCACATTGACTCTGTACCGGTACCTCCTGTATATAGACTCCACATTGACTCGGTACCGGTACCTCCTGTATATAGCCTTGTTATTTATTGTGTTACTTTCTGATTGATTAGATTATAATTTTTTAAACTTTATTTTATTTAGTAAATATTTTATTAACTCTATTTCTTGAACTGCATTGTTGGTTAAGGACTTGTAAGTAAGCATTTCACCGTATTCGGCGCAAGTGACAAATAACATTTTATTTTATTTTATTATATTTGTAGGCTGTCTCATCGCTGTGGTGATCAGGCCGACCACCGTTGTGTCTTCAGCAAACTTGATGATGGTGTTGGAGTCCTGCGTGGCCACGCAGTTGTGGGTGAAGAGGGAGTACAGTCAGGGACTAACCCCTTTGGGGCCCCTGTGTTGATGGTCAGCAAGCAGGTGTTGTTGCTTACCCTCACTACCTGGGGCCGGCCCGCCAGGAAGTCGCAGAGGGAGGTGTTCAGTCCTAGGGTCCCCAGCTTGGTGATGAGCTTGGAGGAGACTATTATGTTGAACGCTGAGCTGTAGTCTATGAACAGCATTCTCACATAGTTATCTCCCCTCCTGTCCAGGTGGGAGAGGGCAGTGTGAAGTGCAATTGAGATTACAGCATCTGTGGATCTGTTGGGATAGTATGTGAATTGGAGTGGGTCCAGAATGTCTGGGATGATGGTGTTGATGTGCGTCATGACCAGCCTTTCACTTCATAATTACAGGTGTGAATGCTACAGGGCAATAGTCATTTAGGCAGGTTGCCTTGGAGCTCTTGGGAACCGGGACAATGGTGGTCAGTTTGAAACATGTTGGGATTACAGACTGGGACAAGGAGAGATTGAAGATGTCCGTGAGGACACATGCCAGCTGGTCTGCACATATATTGAGAACGCATCCTGCTATTCCATCTGGCCAGGTGGCCTTGCGACTGTTAAACTGTGTGAGTGTTAAGACTGTGTGATCACTGAGATCACACAGTCATCTGGAACAAAGGGGCTTTCACGCAAGACTCAGTGTTGTATTCCTCGAAGCAAGCATAAAAGGCATTTAGTTCGTTTGGAAGATATGCATCACTGGGCATTTTATGGCTAGGTTTCCCTCTGTAATCCATTATCGTCTGCAAGCCCTGCCACATGCGACGAGCGTCAGAGCCGGTGTAATAGGATTCCACCTTTCTCCTACACTGAGTGTACAAAACATTAGGAACACCTGCTCTTTCCATGACATAGACTGACCAGGTGAATCCAGGTGAACTCTATGATCCCTTATTGATGTCACTTGTTAAATCCACTTCAATCGGTGTAGATTAAGGGGAGGAGATGGTTAAAGAAGGATTTTTAAGCCTTGAGACAATTGAGAAATGGATTGTGTATGTGTGTCATTCAGAGGGTGAACGGGCAAGACAAAAGATTTAAGTGCCTTTGAACGGGTATGGTAGTAGGTACCAGGCGCACCGGTTTGTGTCAAGAATTGCACCGCTGCTGGGTTTTTCACGCTCAACAGTTTCCTGTGTGTATCAAGAATGGTTCACCACCCAAACATTGTAGTCAACATGAGCCAGCATCCCTTTTGAACGCTTTCGACACCTTGAAGAGTCCGTGCCCTGGCAAATTGAGGCTGTTCTGAGGGCAAAAGGGGGTGCAACTCAATATTAGGAAGGTGTTCCTAATGTTTTGTCCACTCAGTGTATATTGTCATTTTGCGTGTTTGATGTCTTGTCAGAGGTCGTACGGGCTTTCTTTCGTCCATGTCACTGTCCTGTTCCTTGTAAGCGGTAGCTTTACCATTTAGCCCAGTGTGAATATTGCCTGTAATCCATCAAAGTGAGACAACATCCATTATCTCTGCTGGCTACCAGGACCCCCGCCATGCTAGACTCTCTGTGTGTGTGTGTGTGTGTGACAGACATGGTGTTCTCGTTTTCTCCTCCATGCATGTTTGTGTCTGTGCGTGTCAGCAGAGAGATGTAGCTTGTTTACCACAAATATCCTACAACACGAATAGAGAAGACAAGGTGATGCAAGTTCCAAAAATACCTTTTATTGCGACTCACTGCTCATCCACTGATTTCATCTGGCATTGAGTCATATCTGCATCTGCCAAGGCTGACCTCAAACAAAGGTGACTGAATGCATTCAGAACAGTAACCAGGGGATTAGATGTGGACATGGGTTTGACACGCAGGGTTTTCTTGATCATTAACCTCAATCAGCATTACTGACGGGTGGTTTCCCTCTAATGACAGGGACCTGGATCGCTGGATCACAGACAGACAGACAGACAGCAGTTAAACATATTCAGTTAGACAATCTATCATAATTTTGTATGAAGAATATACTATCAACTCAATATCAACTATCTCCGTACACCTCGGCAATGGTTAACTGAGGCTCTCAGCTCCTGGCTCCCGGCTTTCAGTAATGGGGCTCCCGAGTGGCGCAGTGGTCTAAGGCACTGCATCTCAGTGCTAGAAGTGTACTACGGACACCCTGGTACGAATCCAGGCTGTATCACAACCGACCATGATTGTGAGTCCCATAGAGCGGTGCACAATTGGCCTGGATTTGGCCGGTGTAGGCAGTAAGTAAGAATTTGCTCTTAACTGACTTTTCTATTTAAAACAAAGGTTAAATACAAAATGAAACCAGGTCTGTGAAGTTTTGCGGCTCTTTGGATCTATGAAATGGTTCTGGGCTGTTGAAGCCATACATCCTCTAATGCAGCTGACAGCGAATTTTCATCACAGAATCTTCTCCCAGAAGTGAAATAATGTCTGCCCTGGAGGCAAATTAAATGAAGAGAAATGAACATGCTGAGGCCTTGGCTGTAGATGGCTAAAGTTAAAGGTGATGGAATCAAATTGATGCATAGGCGGAGGTACTTCATCACAAGACAGACAGCACAGAAACGTCATATTAGGTTGTAATTACATTTATCGCAGTGAGCCTGTCCTGTGATTGACAATAGACCGCCCAAGAAGGCTTTAGTGTCCATGTTAGACTGGTTTGATATATATTAGATAGTGCATCTCTGTCAAAATGTATGCCAATTAATTTTAAAACACTGTTTAAAATGTGTCGGCCAATCAGCTGTGTTTTTAAATTGGTTCTCTCAAGAAATAGGACAGTGTCGACTTTCATTATGTCAATAATGGTGAAATGCAGACTCAAAATGACCTGGCTGTCAAACCAGATAGGCTGAGGTAGCCTAATGAGCTTCTGTTGATGAGGGCTAGCAGATTCACTCAACTATGTGCTGATCAAATACATGACCCGAAACCAATGCATATTTATTCCCTGTAGTTACAGGTAGACTTAATAAACCATTTAGACTCCAAATTCCAGTTGCCATGTCTGGGATGTGTGCAATGGGCCTAAAGTAGGCTATTCTCCTAGCCTGCACATTTTCCTGTAGTCTGCTGCACTCTGCTGGTAGAGCATGGCAGTAGTAGTTGTGGAGCGCCACAGAGGGCGCTGCTGCAGACCAATGTCATGATTGTAAAAGGAAGTGCGTATGTTATTGTTTCAAAAGTTCCAGTCTGCCGGAAGCTCATACGAAGAAGATTATTCCGGAAGTGAACCCGTTCTTATTATACCTTAGTGAGTGAACCGCGTTGTCTGTATAACTAGCCACGATGGCTAGCAGAGATGGAAACTATAATAACAGAAATCAAAATGATGGTAGAGGCTCTAGGGGCGGTGGACAGAATTTCGGTAGAGGCTCCGGTGGCCGCGGGCAGAATGATGGTAGAGGCTTTGGGGGTGGCGGGCAGAATTCTGGTAGAGGCTCTGGAGGTGGCCGGGGTGGCGGGCGTAATGCCGATCCCCCGCCAATGCCCATGTCCTCCCCGCTCATGGGCAAGAAGAAAAAGCCCTTCCTTGGGATGGCCGCGCCGCTAGGCTATGTGCCTGGACTCGGCAGAGGGTAAGCAGGCATGGTGTTAGTTAGCTTAGCCACATAGCTAGCTAGCTACAGTAACTAAGCCACCTTAAATCTTGAATTTGGCTGGCAATCAAGTACTTGTACCTAAATCTTGCTAATAGTGTTAAGATGCAATACGTCTAAAATTCCTTCTTTCTTGTTATTAAGTAACGTTAGTAACTACTATGTTTGGCTCGCAATCTACCTATGTAAACCCTCCAGAACCAGACTGAAACAAAAACTACAGAGGCTGTGGTCTCCAGAAGCAGGTTTGAAGATAGCCAGCAGATCTGACCAGCTTGCTTACAACTGCACTAGGGTCTGACAGACTTCCAGTGTAGATTAAGATACCGCTGAGCCAACCCGAGATATGGCTCGGAAAATGTATCTCGATACAGGGATGAGAAATGAGTTATACTCCGAATTGAATCTCTCCATCTAACTCTACCTCTTCTCTCTCCAGAGCCACAGGTTTCACCACCCGGTCTGATATCGGTCCCGCTCGAGATGCCAACGACCCGGTAGATGACCGCCATGCTCCCCCGGGGCAGAGGACGGTGGGGGACAAGATGAAGAAGAACCAGGAAGATGACGAAGAGGATCTGAATGACACCAACTATGATGAGGTGCTTGTTTATACATGACACCCAAGAACAAGTTCAGGCAAAGCTCAGCTCTCAACGTATTGTAACATCTGCCTCTGCCCACTTTGTCTCAGTTTAACGGCTATGCTGGCAGTCTGTTCTCCAGTGGACCCTATGAGAAAGACGACGAAGAGGCAGATGCTATCTACGCAGCTCTGGACAAGAGGATGGACGAACGACGCAAGGAGAGAAGGTGAGAGAAGAGACTTCCATGTGTTTATTAGTGTGGGTTACTGCTCCTGAGGGTGTGTGTGTTACTGCACTGTTGTGTTAACCCAGTCTGTCCTGTGTGGTCCCCAGGGAGCTGAGGGAGAAGGATGAGATAGAGAAGTACCGTATGGAGCGCCCCAAGATCCAGCAGCAGTTCTCTGACCTCAAGGTTGGTCACTGTGTTCCCATGGCAACAGAGTCAACTCTCCTGTACTGTCTCTGAGCAGTCCTACCTTTAAATCTGCCAAAGACACAATTTCCATCTCTTAATGGATAATGACATTGAAAGCAATACATCTATTCTACATTCTCTCTCCCTTTCTCTCTCTCTGGCTCTCGGTCTCTGTGTGTAGAGGAAGCTGTCAGGAATGTCAGATGAGGAGTGGCTGAGTATCCCGGAGGTTGGCGATGCCAGGAACAAGCGCCAGAGGAACCCGCGCTATGAGAAACTCACCCCTGTACCAGACAGCTTCTTCTCCAAACACCTGACCACAGGAGACAAGCACACCACCGTGGACCCACTGCAGGGGGTTAGTAACGTTACATGCACAGAAGCAGACACACACTCAAGCATACTCACCAACTTCTAAGGGTCATGCATCGCCGTACTCTCATACCACGCTCTCTCTGTTTTGTCACATGTTGCAGTTTCATTATGTGCCTGTAGGAGTCAACTTCTGCTGAAACATTCTCCAAATCCTACCTAGGGCTGTTGGGGAGACTGTATTACCGCCACACCGGCAGTCACGAGTCATGACCGCAGTAAAATTCCATGTGACTGTCGAGTCACAGTAATCTCCTCTTATGCACTCTGGACATGCTTCGGTAGTACCCAACTTGCTAACGATCATTGGGTCCTGATGGCCTGGTTCTCAGGGCTCTATTGTCCCTCCATCAGGTCCCGATGGCCTGGTACTCAGGGCTCTATTGTCCCTCCATCAGGTCCTAATGGCCTGGTACTCAGGGCTCTATTGTCCCTCCATCAGGTCCTAATGGCCTGGTACTCAGGGCTCTATTGTCCCTCCATCAGGTCCTAATGGCCTGGTACTCAGGGCTCTATTGTCCCTCCATCAGGTCCTAATGGCCTGGTACTCAGGGCTCTTGTCCCTCTAACCACTCTGACATCAATGTAAATGCTTTCTACGGTGATGATTAATTCAAAACACCCATACTATTAGAGCTTATGCATGGTCTTATGAGTCCAAGCCCCCCCTCCCCCCCCCAAAAAAACTACATTAAAATGATCGTGCCCTTATACAATACATATTATGCATGACAAAAAACATCAAACAAAACTGATTTAAGATGTCTTTGGTACATAGTTGGTCTGGCCTTTGAGTGTGGACTGTATTATTATGCATACTGGATCGACTGGTTACCTTATGCTCCAAAATGTCTATCCATGAGTCTGGGAGAGAACGTATAGCCCTAGGCGATACTGCTGGTTCATTGATTGTGCAGGGCGGCTTACAGTTAGCCTACAATTAGTAAATTTGTATTTGGTTTTGAATAGCCTAGTAATAGGGCTTTTTTTTCATAATTCAATTGTGACATTACTTTAAGCTATACAGAATATCTCACCACCATGCATTTCCATCTCCCCTCTCCTTTATTCCTTTCTCAAGCGCGCAGACGGGCTGTCAACAGTTTAGTGAAATTTGTTTAGTTGTGAAAACATGTTACTATCGATGTTCCCGAACAGATTCCACTTGGTTTTCCAAATTAAGCACTTGCTATCTGCAGGATCAAGGTTGAAGGGCCCATGGCATACAGAGTTTGGGCGGAAAATCCCGTCGGGCAGCAAGAGCATGCTCCTCAAACAGTGGTTGATGCGTGGAGTGAAATAAATGGAGTGAAAATTATGTTTATTTCTAAGCACGTGCTCTGCTATAAAACCGAAGTAGCCTACAAAACTGACTGGCGGAAAAGCACGCGGCCTACATTCACTATTCCAGTGCATACAGATGACATGTCTTTTGTCCCCTGTCCATTTGATAATGGGACATTCTAAATCGAAACAAATTTTACATATTAGTAAAGACATGATTATAATTGAGAATTGTCTGATGGGTGAAAATATGATCACTTGATGAGAGAACAGCTGTGCAGCCTGAGGCAAGGAAGAGAGCAAATCTTTTTTTGCTACTTTCTCAAATCATCAATAGCCTATAGTCCCACCATGCAGCCCATATCTGTTCTGATTTCTAACACATTCTAAGGTTTGTATCATTCACAACTAAGGTTGACAAATAACAAAATCTAGCATATAGGACCTGTTTCAAATGATCACTTTTACACTTACTATAAAATAATGGCACAGGATTTATAAGCATATCTTGCCAGCTAAATGAACAAGCCTACAGCCTATGGCATGGAGTATAGCCATATAACTAACATACAGTAGGCCAACTCATATTCTGTTCTTCTGAAATACATTTTCTTCATATCATGTTTCTTTAGACCTGACTAAAATAAAGAATGGATTTATTGTGAGGGTGTATATTCAGGGTTGGGTAGGTTACTTTCTAAATGTAATCCGTAACAGTTAGTAGTTGTCTAAAATTGTAATCTGTGAAGTAACTTTTGGATTACCCAAACTCAGTAATGTAATCTGATTACATTCGTTTACCTTGAGATTACTTTCCCTTAAGAGGCATTAGAAGAAGTCAAAAATGTATGTTACCAATTGAACGTCATCTATTGCAGGATAAATCAATGTTAAAGTTTACATATCTGGCCATATATGGATGTTACATTTTACTTTATGGGTTGTTTATGTAGGCTTCTTCTAACCCATCGCTTTCTACTACATATAATAATACTATTAAATTGTATCTTTTACATTAAAAACCAAAGTCTATCAGAATTCCATATTTCCAAGTCCTATTCTTGAAGATCAAGGGGTATAACATTTATTGGACTGACTGGCAGTATAGATTAGCCAAATTGTTTTACCTGCGCATGACCCCAAAACTAAGGATTTATTAGCCAGCCCTACTCTGTTGTTTATGATTTTGTTGTCATGGAGGACGGATTGGGCTCATTGATTCGAGTTGAAAAATAAATCCTGCGCTCATGGAATGGCATGCTTTGAGCACTACTGAAAAGTGCTATTTACATGTGGAAAAGAAATGCAATATGCTGCATTTGTTATAGGCCTATTGTTTACCTTTTTGTTGGACACTGATATCTTGATAATATGCCGCTGTTTAAAGGGCAAATCCTATGCTCGCTTCGAGCCAAGCAACACTAAAGCATGCACAAGAGCACCAGCTGTTCTGGATGACTGTGTGATAACACTCTAGGTAGCCGATGTCAACAAAACCTTTAAAGAGGTCAACATTCACAAAGCCGCTGGGCCAGATGGATTAACAGGACGTGTACTCAAAGTATGCGTGGAGGTAACCTGTCTAAATGATTACCGCCCAGTGGCACTCAAGTTGGTAGACATGAAGTGCTTTGAAATGCTGGTCATGGCTCACATCAACAGCATCCTCCCAGACACCCTAGACCCACTCCAATTCCCATACCGCCCCAACAGATCCTCAGATGACGCAATCTCAATCGCTCTCCACACTGCCCTTTCTCACCTGGACAAAAGGAACACCTATGTGAGAATGCTGTTCATTGACTACAGCTCAGCGTTCAACACCATAGTGCCCACAAAGCTCATCACTAAGCTAAGGACTCTGGGACTAAACACCACCCTCTGCAACTGGATCCTGGACTTCCTGATGGGCTGCCCCCAGGTGTTAAGTGTAGGAAACAACACGTCTGCCACGCTGATCCTTAACACTGGGTTCCCTCAGGGGTGTGTACTTAGTCCCCTCCTGTATTCCCTGTTTACCCACGACTGTGTGGCCAAACACGACTCCAACACCATCATTAAGTTTGCTGATGACACAGCAGTGGTAGGCCTGATCACCGACAACGATGAGACGGCCTATAGGGAGGAGGTCAGAGAACTGGCAGTGTGGTGCCAGGACCACAACCTCCCTCAATGTGAGAAAGATAAAGGAGCTGATCGTGGACTACAGGAAAATGTGGGCCGAACAGTAGGACCTGAGCCCTAGGACCATGCCTCAGGACTACCTGGCCTGATGACTCCTTGCTGTCCACCTGGTCGTGCTGCTGCTCCAGTTTCAACTGTTCTGCCTGCGGCTATGGAACCCTGACCTGTTCAGCGGATGTGCTACCTGTCCCAGACCTGCTGTTTTCAACTCTCTAGAGACAGCAGGAGCGGTAGAGATACTCTGAATGATCGGCTATGAAAAGCCAACTGACATTTACTCCTGAGGTGCTGACCTGTTGCACCCTCGACAACCACTGTGATTATTATTATTTGACCCTACTGGTCATCTATGAAGATTGGAACATCTTGGCCATGTTCTGTTATAGTCTCTGGCCACCCCTCATAGCCTGGTTCCTCTCTAGGTTTCTTCCTAGGTTCTAGCCTTTCTAGGGAGTTTTTCCAAGCCACCGTGCTTCTACACCTGCATTGCTTGCTGTATGGGGTCTTAGGCTGGGTTTCTGTACAGCACTTTGTGACATCAGTTGATGTAAGAAGGGCTTTATAAATACATTTGATTGATTGATTAACATCGACAGGGCTGTAGTGGAGTGGGTCGAGAGTTTCAAGTTCCTTGATGTCCACATCGCCAACTATCTATCATGGTCCAAACATACCAAGACAGTTGTGAAGAGGGCACAACAAAACCTTTTCCCCCTCAGGAGACTGAAAAGATTTGGCATGGGTCCCCAGATCCTCAAAAGGTTCTACAGCTGCACCATTGAAAGCATCCTGACGGGTTGCATCACCGCCTGGTATGGCAACTGTTCGGCATCTGACCGTAAGGCACTACAGAGGGTAGTGTGAACGGCCCAGTAGATCACTGGGGCCAAGCTTCCTGCCATCCAGGACCTATATAATGGGCGGTGTCAGAGGGAAGCCCATAAAATTGTCAGAGACTCCAGTCACCCAAGTTATAGACTGTTTTCTCTGTACCGGAGTGCCAATTTCTAGGACCAAAAGGCTCCTCAACAGCGTCAATTAATAAAATCGCCACCGGGCAATTTACATTGTCCCCCCACCCTATTGTACACTGCTGCTACTCTCTGTTTATTATCTATGCATAGTCACTTCACCCCCCCCCCCCCCCCCCCCTACATTTACAAATTACCTCAACTAACCTGTACCCCCGCACGCTGACTCGGTACCGGTGCCCCCTGTATATAGCCTCGGTATTGTGTTACTTTTTATTATTACTTTTTATTTTAGTCTACTTGGTAAATATTTTCTTAACTCTTCTTGAACTGCGCTGTTGATTCTTGAACTGCGCTGTTGGTTAAGGGCTTGTAAGTAAGTATTTCACTGTAAAGTCTACATGTGACAAATAAAGTTTGATTTGAAATCCACAGATGAAACAATAACAAAATGTTGCCCCGCCTCTGTTTTGGTAAACAGCTGAGGGATGGCCCTGTAAAAATGTAACCACTCTCAGATTAATAGACAGCTATGGATGCAAGGACTGACCATCCATGATATCAAAATGATAGTTTTAACCATGTTATGAGGCTATACAGTGTTTGTTTATTTCCAATGTTTGCAAACATTGGAGTAAAACACGCTTCTCTTTTGGGTTCTCATGGAGTGTGACAATTGAACTAAGCCCATGAGACATTTATAAGTTATTTTCTTCAGCAATCAATGGATAAGTCCCAAAATTGATATAGCAACTACAGATTGACCCTTTTAAGTCTATCAAAAGTGTGCAAGTTTGAGTATGTGTCCATTAGGCTTATGGACTTTTTATCAGCATGAATTAGATTTGAGCAATAAAAGCCCCACGCTTATTCCATAGGCTGGGATCTGCACTATGCAGCTCTTGCAAAAGGGCATTTTTCACTGGCTGTCCACTGGTTTCAAAAACAATGGTTGATAGGCAGCTTAAATTTCTTGAATTCAACCATTATTGAGTTCGAAAACACATTTAGATTTGTGAACGTTCATCCACAACAACCACAATCCGTGAGGTGCAAATAGTTGAATGAGAGAGCAGCAGTGTGAATCACAGAGGCTTTCGACTCTTATCACTGCATTCTTATCGGCAGACTCAACAGCCTTGGTTTCTCAAATGACTGCCTCGCCTGGTTCACCAACGACTTCTCAGATAGAGTTCAGTGTATCAAATCGGAGGGCCTGTTGTCCGGACCTCTGGCAGTCTCTATGGGGGTGCCGCAGGGTTCAATCCTCGGGCCGACTCTCTTCTCTGTATATATCAATGATGTTGCTCTTGCTGCTGGTGATTCTCTGATCCACCTCTACGCAGACGACACCATTCTGTATACATCTGGCCCTTCTTTGGACACTGTGTTAACAAACTTCCAGACGAGCTTCAATGCCATACAACACTCCTTCCGTGGCCTCCAACTGCTCTTAAATGCTAGTAAAACTAAATGCATGCTTTTCAACCGATCGCTGCCTGCACCTGCCCGATTAGCATCACTACTCTGGACGGTTCTGACTTAGAATATGTGGACAACTATAAATACCTAGGTGTCTGGTTAGACTGCAAACTCTCCTTCCAGACTCACATTAAGCATCTCCAAACCAAAATTAAATCTAGAATCAGCTTCCTATTTCGCAACAAAGCCTCTTTCACTCATGCTGCTAAACATACCCTCGTAAAACTGATTATCCTGCCGATCCTTGACTTCGGCGATGTCATTTACAAAATAGCCTCCAACACTCTACTCAGCAAATTAGATGTAGTCTATCACAGTGCCATTCGTTTTGACCCCAAAGCCCCATATATTACCCACCACTGTGACCTGTATGCTCTCGTTGGCTGGCCCTCGCTTCATATTTGTCTCCAAACCCACTGGCTCCAGGTCATCTATAAGTCTTTGCTAGGTAATGCCCGCTTTATCTCAGCTCACTGGTCACCATAGCAACACCCACACGTAGCACGCGTTCCAGCAGGTTTATTTCACTGGTCATCCCAAAGCCAACTTCTCCTTTGGCCGCCTTTCCTTCCAGTTCTCTGCTGCCAATGACTGGAACGAATTGCAAAAATCGCTGGAGACTTATCTCCCTCACTAACTTTAAGTATCAACTGTCAGAGCAGCTTACTGATCACTGCACCTGTACATAGCCCATCTGTAAATTCCCACCCAACTACCTCATCCCCATATTGTTATTTATTTTTACTCTTTTGCACCCCAGTATCTCTACTTGCACATCTATCACTCCAGTGTTAATGCTAAATTGTAATTATTTCGCCACTATGGCCATTTTATTGCCATACCTCCCTAATCTTACTACATTTGCATACACTGTATATACATTTTTCTATTGTGTTATTGACTACGTTTGTTAATCCCATGTGTAACTCTGTTGTTGTTTGTGTCGCACTGCTTTGCTTTATCTTGGCCAGGTCGCAGTTGTAAATGAGAACTTATTCTCAACTGGCCTACCTGGTTAAATAAAGGTGGAAAAAAATAATCTGTGCGCTATATGGCTATCAATAATAAGTGATATCCATATGTAACAGTATAACTTTAGACCGTCCCCTCGCCCCGACACGGGCGCGAACCAGGAACCCTCTGCACACATCAACAACAGTCACCCACGAAGCGTCGTTACCCATCGCTCCACAAAAGCCGCGGCCCTTGCAGAGCAAGGGGAAACACTACTTCTAGGTTTCAGAGCAAGTGACGTAACTGATTGAAACGCTATTAGCGTGTACCCGCTAACTAGCTAGCCATTTCACATCCGTTACACGTATCACCGTAGACTACACCACTGCTGTCATCCTTACCTCCAAGCATTTATTCAAGTTGTATAATCTTTGGATGCCGATAGCAGTCGCACCATTGGAAGACATAGCTTGGATTGTAGCCTACAAAAGCCTATTCCTGCTCTTTTCCCATGATCCATAAAACAGATTTGGTGTGTCATCATAGTGGTCACTGACTTGTGGTCAGACTCGCTCAGGTGGAACAAATTTAAACTTGATCCTTTTTTCAATGCTGATTTGAATGTCATTGAGAAAAAATCTTTGACACTTCTGTTTTCCCCCACACACTTCCTTTCTGAATTTAAAAGTAATCCTCAAAATAATCATCTGTTTTTTCTAAAGTATCTGTAATCTGATTACAATATGTTTTTTGCTGGTAAAGTAACAGATTACAGTTACCGTTTTTTGTGATCCCTTACTTGTAACCCAGTGTATATTAAATTGAATTATTAGACTATTTTACATGTAGAGGTTCCAAAGGTGCGCATCAGAGGCTTGTATGCGTAGAGGCCTGGAGATGCGAAACTTGTTTGTTAATTAACGGTCAATTACCTTGAGACCGGCAGTCTTCTGCATGACAATAACCAGCTGACAAAATATCATGACTGCCACAGCCCTAATCCTACCCATGCCAAAAAGTATTTCTAGGCTACTGGTTCTCATCCAGACACTTATTTGTTGTGTTGGTTCTGTCTCCAGTTGAACCTCCCTGGTGGTCTGGAAAGCCCGTACCCTGGGGGGATGACCCCTGGCCTGATGACCCCCGGGACAGGAGAGCTGGACATGAGGAAAATCGGCCAGGCCAGGAACACACTGATGGACATGAGGCTCAGCCAGGTAATGCACAACTTTAGTCCTACTGACTTAAAAGCTTGTGTTGACTGTTATTCCCCAACCTACAGTGTGCTCCAAAAGTATTAGGACATTTATTGTAATACTTTTCTTTTTGTCTCTGTACTCCAGCACTTTGGATTTGAAATGATACAATGATTATGAGGTTAAAGTGCAGACTGCCGTCTTTCATTTGAGGGTGTTTTCATCTATATCAGGTTTCAGGTAGCCGAGTGGTTAAGAGCGTTGGGCCAGTAACCGAAAGGTCGCTGGTTCGAATACCTGAAGACTAGGTGAAAAATCTGTCTTTGCCCTTGAGGAAGGCTCTTAACTCTAATTGCTCCTGTAAGTCTTTCTGGATTAGAGCGTCTGGTAAATGACTAAAATGTTCATGTAAAATATCATGTGAACATAGTACAAAAGTATTGGGTCAAATTCAAATATGTAGTAAACGTTTTTGGTAGTATTTGGTGCCATTTTCCTAGCACGCAATGATTACAAGATTGGATGCATTTGCTGTTTGTTTTGGTTGTGTTTGAGATGATTTTGTGCCTAATAGAAATCAATGGTAAATAATGTATCATACCCCACCAAAAATTCTACCCTCCCATGTTATTGTAATGACGAGAGGTTAACATGTTTTGGGGGTATGATATCAAATTCTACCCCCCCATGTTATTGTAATGGTGAGAGGTTAACATGTTTTGGGGGTATGATATCAAATTCTACCCTCCCATGTTATTGTAATGGTGAGAGGTTAACATGTTTTGGGGGTATGATATCAAATTCTACCCTCCCATGTTATTGTAATGGTGAGAGGTTAACATGTTTTGGGGGTATCATATAAAATGCTACCCTCCCATGTTATTGTAATGGTGAGAGGTTAACATGTTTTGGGGGTATGATATGAAATTCTACCCTCCCATGTTATTGTAATGGTGAGAGGTTAACATGTTTTGGGGGTATGATATCAAATTCTACCCCCCCATGTTATTGTAATGGTGAGAGGTTAACATGTTTTGGGGGTATGATATCAAATTCTACCCTCCCATGTTATTATAATGGTGAGAGGTTAACATGTTTTGGGGGTATCATATAAAATGCTACCCTCCCATGTTATTGTAATGGTGAGAGGTTAACATGTTTTGGGGGTATGATATGAAATTCTACCCTCCCATGTTATTGTAATGGTGAGAGGTTAACATGTTTTGGGGGTATGATATCAAATTCTACCCCCCCATGTTATTGTAATGGTGAGAGGTTAACATGTTTTGGGGGTATGATATCAAATTCTACCCTCCCATGTTATTATAATGGTGAGAGGTTAACATGTTTTGGGGGTATGATATCAAATTCTACCCTCCCATGTTATTGTAATGGTGAGAGGTTAACATGTTTTGGGGGTATGATATCAAATTCTACCCTCCCATGTTATTGTAATGGTGAGAGGTTAACATGTTTTGGGGGTATGATATCAAATTCTACCCTCCCATGTTATTGTAATGGTGAGAGATTAACATGTTTTGGGGGTATGATATCAAATTCTACCCTCCCATGTTATTGTAATGGTGAGAGATTAACATGTTTTGGGGGTATGATATCAAATTCTACCCTCCCATGTTATTGTAATGGTGAGAGATTAACATGTTTTGGGGGTATGATATTTGTGCATCTAACATTCTCACTGATCATTATTCATGATTCATTCAGGACTATCTGTAATCATGGTAGCATCCACATTAATGTAGAAGAGTTAAGAAACATATTATATTCTTATTTACAATAAGTGACTCTAAAATGTCACAATACATTATTTGCTATACATTTCTATTGGACACAATTATCTGAAACGCAAACAGCAAATGCATACAACAAATGTGTAGAGCCACAAGCTTGATGTAGTCATTGTGTGCTAGGAATATGGGACCAAATACAAAAATGTTGACTTCTTTAATACACATATCAGGGAATTTGTTGACTTCTTTAATACAGGTGAATTTGTCAGAATACTTTTGATCCCCCAAAATCGGGGGGGCTATTTATTTATTAATTTTACCTTTATTTACCTAGGCAAGTCAGTTAAGAACAAATTCTTATTTACAATCACCGCCTCGGAACAGTGGGTTAACTGCCTTGTTCAGGTGCAGAATGACAGATTTTTATCTTGTCAGCTCGGGGATTCGATCTAGCAACCTTTCGGTTACTGGCCCAACACTCTAACCACTAGGCTACCTGCCACCCCATGTACATAAAGTGCTGTAATTTCTAAACGGTTCACCCGATATGGATGAAAATACCCTGAAATTAAAGCTGACAGTCTGCACTAACCTCATACTAATTGTATCATTTCGAATCTAATGTGCTGGAGTACATAGCCAAAACAACAAAAAATGTGTCTCTGTCCCAATTTAGTTTTGAGCTCACTGTATATTTTATGGAAGGGACTGGTCAGGTGGTATCGAAAGTCTCCAGTAAGCATGTGATCCCCAGTATAACTTCCTGTTTTGTATATCTGTTCCGATCTCCATCTCTCTCTTGTCAGGTGTCTGACTCTGTGAGTGGACAGACGGTGGTGGACCCTAAAGGTTATCTCACTGACCTAAACTCTATGATCCCCACTCATGGAGGAGACATCAGGTGAGTGGCCCAGAGAATAAACTTAGCTACGAACACACATTTGTTGCTGATCTATATCTCTGTCTGTGTTGTTGACTGTCTTCTTGTGAATGTGCAGTGACATTAAGAAGG
Source organism: Salvelinus namaycush (assembly GCF_016432855.1). Lineage (NCBI taxonomy): Eukaryota > Metazoa > Chordata > Actinopteri > Salmoniformes > Salmonidae > Salvelinus > Salvelinus namaycush. Next base: position 547,123 of record NW_024061109.1, on the reverse strand, counting down.
CCCGTCTGCTGCTGAAGTCAGTGAGGGAGACCAACCCCCACCACCCCCCCGCCTGGATTGCTTCGGCCAGGCTAGAGGAGGTGACAGGGAAACTACAGGTGGCCCGGAACCTCATCATGAAGGGCACTGAGATGTGTCCCAAGGTAACATACTTTACAGTTTGTGTATCTTTTCAAAGTGCACTTCTTGCTTCCCATGATGCTTATCTGTATATTTGTGTGTTCACTTTTTAGGTTTTAAATGCGGCATTCAATTTCTCCACCAGTCAGTGTCTGTGCTGGCCTGGTTAGATTTCCAGACATTAAAAATGGGCTGGCCTAATTACCCTGTATTAGATAATAGATAGGTCTAGTCTAGATGTGTCTCTGGCTGTAATCTGCACATTACTGCAGACTAATGATAGTGCTCAAAAACTTCACCTCATTGGTGATAATGATTGATGGGTGTGACTGCTAGTCTACAGCCTGGTGACTCAGCCAAGGCAGTGGTGACCCAGGCAATGTGTATGATGAATGGGTGTGTTTTGTCCCCAGAGTGAGGATGTGTGGCTGGAGGCTGCCAGGCTGCAGCCAGGGGACACAGCCAAGGCAGTGGTGGCCCAGGCGGTGCGTCACCTCCCCGGGTCTGTCCGCATCTACATCAGAGCAGCCGAGCTGGAAACTGACGTCAGGGCCAAGAAACGCGTCCTCAGGAAGGGTGAGATGTTTGTGCCCTGTCAAAGCTACAATGGTGCAAACCAGTTCTTGTTGAGACCTGTAAAGCCTTGTTCGCATTGACAGTTTGAAGTGACTCAAATCAAGTTTTTTTTGCATATCCAATTCGAATCTGTTATTTTTCTTGGAGTCTGAACAGCCAATGGTAGGCATTGTTGTCACCTTAGCTTGCTACCTAACTGTTGAATGATAGGAAGTTATCTGTCTACACCACTGTGCCAAGTCATTACTATGACAACTAGTGTGGTATTGTCAGCAGATGACTTCTGCCTGAACACACACACATCCGATTTGTTCACTTGTAACCTGTTCTTTGGACAGTAGAGCCCGACCGATTTATCGGTTCACCAATATTATTGGCCGATATTTCGTACCGTTTAATCCATTGAAAAGGACCAATATAAGATGCAAAGAAAACGCTCGTCATAAAAGCCGTTCTTGATAGAATTTGACTTTTTGTACATTTCGCGCTACACTAAGACTGGACACTACCACCGGGCCAGCGCATCCACACCAGTCAGAGAGGAGAGTGAACTAACTCTTAGTCTTACTGCTTCTACTGTGAGTGCTGAGTGGACAGAAGCTTGCCAGCTCAATAAAATGCGCACAGGCCATTTACTGTTACGTAAAGTGTCATGGTAGGGTGTCGTGACAAACAATGGATGCAATGCCCAAATCTAAAGTAAGTGCTGTGCTAAGAAGTTCAAAGTTGTGGTAATGTTATAGCTTTTTAGTGAAGCCAGCGAAATCTGTTGTGTTATTTTTGCTCTTTAGTAAGGGTATTCCTCAAGCTCTAACATTCAAATGTTTTCAGAGACACAAAAAAACATGTCACTGTCACTTGGTAGGGACTGGTCCTTATTCACATTTCGCCAATTGCCATTTCCGTGACGAGTGCAACCTATCCAGTTAACTAGCTGTGTGTGAGGACTTGACGATGTCCTCTGAGGGATGGTGCTATCATGGATCCTTGGGATGTCCCTACGCTAAATCCCAACCACAGATAGAACAATGAGCAAGATATTTCACCGGATGTATAAATGTGAAGCATCCGGTAGGCGTTGCCACGCACTACCAAATATGGGGATGAGAGGAAACCCAGTGGCTGGCAGTAGGAGAAGATGGGGCGAGATGGATTTTTGCCAACATTCTGCTAATTTTCTCATTGATTAAACATTTGATCTCAATACAGTTTTCTGTTTCCAAAACTAGAATCTGTTACAAAGAGAGTAGACTAAGTTTGTAGACTTAAAAATTGCATTATTTAGGAGTGCAAGGGTAAATTTAGTTATTGCACACGCACACTTCACCGGGTAGTGTTCCCTAACAGAAATATCCAAATACATGATACAATGCGGCAATACGACCTCGATTGCTCAGTTTAGCTGAGCGGCCAGCTCTAGGAAGAGTCTTGGTGGTTCCAAACTTCTTCCATTTTAGAATGATGGAGGCCACTGTGTTCTTGGGGACCTTCAATGCTGCAGAATTTTTTGGGTACCCTTCCCCAGATCTGTGCCTCGACACAATCCTGTCTCGGAGTTCTACGGTAAATTCCTTCGACCTCATGGCTCTGTTATGCACTGACGAGTGTGTTCCTTTCCAAATCATGTCTGATAAATTTAATTTACCACAGGTGGACTCCAGTCAAGTTGTAGAAATGTCTCAATGATGTTCAATGGAAACAGGATGCACCTGAGCTCAATTTCGAGTCTCGTAACAAAGGGTCTGAATACTTATGAAAATAAGGTATTTCTGTTTTTTGTTTTTTATACATTTGCTAAAAATTAAAAAAAATCTGTGTTCACTTTGTCTTTATGGGGTATTGTGTGTAGATTGATGAGGAAACAGTTTTATGTAATACATTTTAGAATGAGGCTGTAACGTAACAAAGTGGAAAAAGTCAAGGGGTCTGAATACTTTCCAAATGCACTCTATATCAGTTATCGGTGAATATTTCCACTCTAAAATTGGAATTGGATCCAAAAATCCCATATCGGCCTGGCTCTATTGGACAATCAGTTTTTAAAAACGAATTTGAAAAACAAAACTGATGTAATCATTAAGGCCTGCACTGTGAACAAGGCTTAAGTGTCTGCTATTTAGACTATTGAGCTTGGACTAGTGATGAAAGGAAAGACTGAGAGAAGAGGGAAATAAAAAGTTCAACAGGCCACCACTCCATTTGAACCCAACCTTGAACCTTGTTTCTTATCCCAGTTGACACTTCTAGCCATGTGAGAGCACTGCTCCATTACACACACACACACAGTGCTGTTCCCAGCAGCATACTTCTTTGAGAGACTGGATGTTTTGCTTCCTTTGAAAGTGTTCAGCCCCTACATATCTGGGCTGCCCCTGTCTGTATTTCGCCATAGAAATAAAAAGCCTTCTCTATTTATCCATCACAGTGTGCCTAGAAGATTGAGGCAATGTGTTGGTATTAAAATGATAATTGCCATGATTACATTATGACATTTTTTGCAGAAATGTTTGTGTTTTAGGGTTGGACAATATCCAGATTTTCATATCGTCATGTCATCGGGATTTACGGTATTACCGTCTTAGTACACAAGGGGGCACTAAAAATGCAACAAAAAAACAAATGGGTGTCTATTACCAGAATGCTAACAAAATTAGCACAGGTAATGGCGTATAGTGGCTGCTAGCTAAATATGCTAACGAGCACAAATGGAAAATAAACTAATTGCGAATACAGGCAATCCAGCTCATAAAGTTTGGACATTTATAAGTAAGTGAATGTTAATACGAGAAAGACGTTTTGACAGGCTTGTCTGAAGGAAGAAGAGCTCTGGCTCTGGAGCAGCAGGTGTACACGCTGTGTCTGTGTGGAGTCGCTCGGAGAAGCCTCAGGAGCCGACAACGGAGTGGAGAAAAAAACACAAGGAAACGGAGATGGCAGCACTGACATCTGTACAGATAATTCATCCAAAGTGCTTTGACTTCTCAAACACGGCAGAAAGCTAACATTATTTGATGCCCCGCCTCCTTATTAATTCAGCCACTTCACTAACTAGCAAGTGAAACCAAATACACACCTGGACTCTTTCTCCCATTGTGCCATGGTGGAACTAAGGTGGTTCATAATGTCAAATCGTGACAGACCAAATGAAGAACTCGATCTGCCTCATCTCCTAATGTTTTGCACAAGTTGACTACAGGTATTTACTTAAGTAACTACAAAAATTACAGTTTGTTGAGAAATGAAGGCTGTAACTTACTTAACAGAAATCCCATGTGGGATCGCCGCATTTGAAAATGACGGGGGAAGAACATAATCTGTAGTTAGGTTTCCATCCAACTGGCAACAAATTTTTATGCGAATCTTTAAAAATCTGCTTCAAGAAAATGTGTATTTTCCCACCAGTGCTGTTTCCACCAAACGGACTTGTTGCAGATAAAAGTCACGTTATGACAATCCACACAAAATGTACTTTTTCACTTATGTTTTCATGTACCAAATGAAAATCGAATGTTCAATGTGTATCCATCGCATTTTCAACTCTACCGATAGTTTTGTCACAAACTGTTGCGTTAAATGGCCTTTGTGCCTACTCTGGTCATACCGTGGGCTTTCACCACCCTGTGAAGAGTCGTAGTGGGAGGACCTAATGCACCATGTCATCCCATGACTCCCAACTTTACTTCCATATGATGGTTATTCTATCAATATTTGCACATAAAGGCGTTGCCACTGTCGTTTCACGCATAAGTAATTTTACAGACAAAAAGATCCCACCATGTCGAACGAACAAACAATCGGTCATTTATACAATTCGGTCACGGGCCAAAAAAGTTTGGGAACCCCAGGTGTAACTCCTCTCTATGTGTGTCCCACAGCGCTGGAGAATGTGTCGAAGTCAGTTCGTCTGTGGAAAACTGCTGTAGAACTGGAGGAGCCAGAGGATGCCAGGATCATGCTGAGCAGAGCTGTGGAGTGCTGTCCCACTAGCGTGGAGGTACACACATTGATATTGTGCAATGTTCTCATAAGGACCCAGTCTCATACAACTCTACCTTCTGCATTCTGACCCTGACTGCTCATCCCAAAATATCTTCTTTTTTTTTTACACCCCCTTCCCTCACCTTCCTGCCCCCTCTACCTGTGTAGTTGTGGCTGGCACTGGCGCGGTTGGAGACCTATGAGAATGCCAGGCGTGTCCTGAACAAGGCCCGTGAGAACATCCCTACGGACCGCCACATCTGGATCACCGCCGCCAAGCTGGAGGAGGCCAACGGGAATACGCAAATGGTGGAGAAGATTGTTGACAGAGCCATCACATCACTCGGGGCCAATGGGGTCGAGATCAACAGAGAACAGTGGATACAGGTGAGAGGGAGAAAGTGTATGAGAGAGAGAGGTGAGAATTTAGAGCAGGAAACACCAGTGTGCTACAAAGTGATGTGAGCCACTTCCAGCTCCTGTTATTTTCATGTGACCCACTGAATAAACAACAGTCTCCTGCAGCCATTATCCAAAAGCCTTCCGCTTCACCCCAGCATATTCAAAACGTCTAATGTTGACAAGTTCCTTCACCCTTTACTCAAATCATGCCTATGTTGCCCTTGACTCCACTGTGTAAAAGGATACTGTAGTCACTTCCTCTCTTCAGAGGTGCTGGTGTGCCAGAGTCATTTGGAACAACTCTCTTGTCCATCTTATTTAATCACTGCAGCACAAAACAAGTGGAGAACTCAAACACTTTGCACGGTGTGTGTGTGTCACTTCCTGCAGGTAGGTGACTGATGTCTTTCTGACCTCTGTGCATTTCACCTCTGTTCAACTTGCAATTATTGTTGTGCAACCAAGCTTTGGATTGCAATTATCTGTCGGATTTATTTTTTTGTTTTCTTTTCCCTTGTTTTTACTATTTTCTTGGCTCTAAAGTGAAGTGGTCCATCAACAGTTCTCTGGAACAGGCATGTGAGGTATATTGGAGTACACAGGGGTAATATTAAGCATATGGGTTTGGCACTGCAGAGCCAGATCAAACACTGGCTTGATTCAACTCAAAAGAAAGAGATCATGTCATGTTTTTTCCCCAGTACAGTTGGAAGCCCTAGCCGCCCATAAATCCGACTATAAATGGTTGAGGATCCCTGGTTGTGTTTTTTTAGAGGACGTGGGGACATGTTTTCACATAAATCGCTCTGTAGTTGCTCCAGCATTCCACTGGCTTGCCTGTGGTTCTCTCTCGCTCTCCTCCCCCTCCCTCCTGTCCTTCCTTTCAACTCCCCCTCTCCCTTTCAAACTTTTCTCAAGATTCGTCTTCTCTTCCCTCCCTCATCTTTTCATTTTCCCTCCCGTCCGTACCCCTCTCTGTCCTCTCCTCGCTCAACCTATTCTTTCTGCCTCTCCCCCCTCGTCTCCAGGATGCAGAGGAATGTGATAAAGCTGGCAGTGTGGCAACGTGCCAGGCGGTGATCCGGGCGGTTATTGGCATCGGCATCGAGGAGGAGGACTGTAAACACACCTGGATGGAGGATGCAGAGAGTGTAAGCATGATGACCTTTCACCCATTCCTTATCCTCTAATATCTCGATCCCCCGGATCTAATATCGCGATCCCCCTGGATCTATTATCGAGATACTCAGTTTATATTAGACACATATGGCATGTCCTTAGTTTGATACATTATCTGTAATTATTTTTTATTTCAGTGTGTGTCCCATGGGGCTCTGGAGTGTGCCCGTGCCATCTATGCCCACGCCCTGCAGATGTTCCCTAGCAAGAAGAGTGTGTGGCTCCGCGCAGCCTACTTCGAGAAGAACCACGGCACCAGGTGTGTGTTGAAAGTTGAATTAAATACCTGTACCTATTGATTGTAATTGTATCAAAGTAGATATCATCACTGTGGCACGATGTCATTGGCAAATGATTCAATAGAAGCCAATCAATTTCATTAGTTGCTTTTCATTCATTTAATGTATGTAAAATAGTAATTATTTATGTAAGGAATCAACGAGGGGCTATGGGTTCTCTGGAAAATGAGGGACGTGGAAGGTGTGTTCCACAACGCATTAGCGAAGTGGAACTGACCTTCCACGAGAACGCATAGCCCCAAGTTGATTATCCGATTTATACCATGGCAGTAATTTAACAAATTTACTGCTAGAAATGTGTTCATTTGCAGGGAGAAATGTGTTTAACATCCACTGAAGTAGCTAGCAAGTTTACTAGATAGCGACAATAGTTGCCTTGGTAACAAACAGACCTGCTAGTTTAGCTAACCAAACCCATACGGTTAGTTATGATCAATCACTGTTTCAAAGCCTGCCTGTCCTCACACTTTCTCACCATTACTTATTCAATCTCTTTCCTTTCTCCTCCCTCTGTCTTTACCCACATCTCTCTCTCACTCCCTCATTTTCTTCTCATCTGACCCCCTTTCTATCTCTCCATGATGCACCCTTTTACTTCTCACTGTCCACTATCCACCCCCCCTCCCCCTCAGGGAGTCTCTGGAGGCGCTGCTGCAGAGGGCAGTGGCTCACTGTCCCAAGGCTGAGGTGCTATGGCTGATGGGGGCCAAGTCTAAGTGGCTGGCTGAGGACGTGCCTGCTGCCCGCAGCATCCTGGCTCTGGCCTTCCAGGTGAGAGAGGAACAATGATCTTGCTAGCTGGAGTAAACATGCTTATTCCAACAGTATCTTTCTTTATAACAACAGGGTACACAGCAAAGTGCAAACCAACATTTGGTGGAAGTAAAACACCCTTCCTCCTATCTGTCTGTGTCCAGGCTAACCCTAACAGTGAGGAGATCTGGCTGGCTGCTGTGAAGTTGGAGTCGGAGAATAATGAATACGAGAGAGCACGTCGACTACTGGCCAAGGCCCGCAGCAGTGCTCCTACTGCCAGGGTGAGTGTGGGGGGGTGTGTCGGGGTTTCCGTTAGCCGGCAATTGCCTGCTTTCGGCCAATAAATCGAAATGAAAAGCCGATAAAATTGTTGTCGGCCAAAAAAAATCCCATATCCCATTTATTAATTGATGGAAATACCAGTCGATGGAAATACATTTGACCGTCATGCTTATCGGTATATAGGTTAATGTGCATAATTTGGTGGAATGAAATTGGCCTATTTTCGTTAGTCATTATGTATCTTATTCATCCAACACAACTATCATACACACCCAGCATACAGAGCCTATTTTGAGTGGGATTTCTCCTGATGGAGGAAAACATGCACTTTTATATAAGCCCATTCATTGCGCAACAATTCTAAATGCAATCGCATGTTAAACCATTTGGTGCCAGGTAAGATTATCATTATGTGCATTTTCATGGATCAGTTTTATTTCAATAATAACTTTTTAGTTTCTATGTGTGCTTAGATGTTTTTCACTGACAGCCGCAGCTCAATAATCAGCTAGGCCTATTGCCACGCAGGCTTCCCAAATAGACATATAAAATAAATTTGAAAATAAAATAATGATCCTGATTTCTCTGGCCAAGTCATGCTTTCTGGTGAAGTATTTTCACTGATTTTATTTTATGTATGAACAGGAGTAATTATATAATTTTGGAAAATGTATTTCCATTTACTTCTTTATTGGACCCACTGCTATGCCATTTCTCTCCTGTTCTATTGGACCCACCACTATGCCATTTCTCTCCTGTTCTATTGGACCCACTGCTATGCCATTTCTCTCCTGTTCTATTGGACCCACCACTATGTCATTTCTCTTTTGTTCTATTGGACCCACCACTATGTCATTTCTCTCCTGTTCTATTGGACCCACCGCTATGCCATTTCTCTCCTGTTCTATTGGACCCACCACTATGCCATTTCTCTCCTGTTCTATTGGACCCACCGCTATGTCATTTCTCTCCTGTTCTATTGGACCCACCGCTATGTCATTTCTCTCCTGTTCTATTGGACCCACCGCTATGTCATTTCTCTCCTGTTCTATTGGACCCACCGCTATGTCATTTCTCTCCTGTTCTATTGGACCCACCACTATGTCATTTCTCTTTTGTTCTATTGGACCCACCACTATGTCATTTCTCTCCTGTTCTATTGGACCCACCACTATGTCATTTCTCTTTTGTTCTATTGGACCCACCACTATGTCATTTCTCTTTTGTTCTATTGGACCCACCACTATGTCATTTCTCTTTTGTTCTATTGGACCCACCACTATGTCATTTCTCTCCTGTTCTATTGGACCCACCGCTATGCCATTTCTCTCCTGTTCTATTGGACCCACCGCTATGCCATTTCTCTCCTGTTCTATTGGACCCACCGCTATGCCATTTCTCTCCTGTTCTATTGGACCCACCGCTATGCCATTTCTCTCCTGTTCTATTGGACCCACCACTATGCCATTTCTCTCCTGTTCTATTGGACCCACCACTATGCCATTTCTCTCCTGTTCTATTGGACCCACCACTATGTCATTTCTCTCCTGTTCTATTGGACCCACCACTATGCCATTTCTCTCCTGTTCTATTGGACCCACCACTATGTCATTTCTCTCCTGTTCTATTGGACCCACCACTATGTCATTTCTCTCCTGTTCTATTGGTTTTCATATCAACTTTCTTTAATTGTCCTCAAGCCAAAGGCACAATACTGGTCATATTAGCAACCCATCGTAGCTGTTGCATCTTTCGATTCCAGAGATTTTCATTTTCATGAAATTACAAGCTTTTGAAATTACACTACAAGTTTATATTTCCTGCGGCGCAGGACAATTCTCTGGGAAAACAGAGTGATCAAATTTAGCCATAACCTTTAACTGTTAGCCTCAGCCAAGACTCCTCTATGGATACAAAGAGCTGAATCAGAGCGAGTCCTACAGTCAGCCAAGACTCCTCTATGGATACAAAGAGCTGAATCAGAGCGAGTCCTACAGTCAGCCAAGACTCCTCTATGGATACAAAGAGCTGAATCAGAGTGAGTCCTACAGTCAGCCAAGACTCCTCTATGGATACAAAGAGCTGAATCAGAGCGAGTCCTACAGTCAGCCAAGACTCCTCTATGGATACAAAGAGCTGAATCAGAGCGAGTCCTACAGTCAGCCAAGACTCCTCTATGGATACAAAGAGCTGAATCAGAGCGAGTCCTACAGTCAGCCAAGACTCCTCTATGGATACAAAGAGCTGAATCAGAGCGAGTCCTTAGTCAGCCAAGACTCCTCTATGGATACAAAGAGCTGAATCAGAGCGAGTCCTACAGTCAGCCAAGACTCCTCTATGGATACAAAGAGCTGAATCAGAGCGAGTCCTACAGTCAGCCAAGACTCCTCTATGGATACAAAGAGCTGAATCAGAGCGAGTCCTACAGTCAGCCAAGACTCCTCTATGGATACAAAGAGCTGAATCAGAGCGAGTCCTACAGTCAGCCAAGACTCCTCTATGGATACAAAGAGCTGAATCAGAGCGAGTCCTACAGTCAGCCAAGACTCCTCTATGGATACAAAGAGCTGAATCAGAGCGAGTCCTACAGTCAGCCAAGACTCCTCTATGGATACAAAGAGCTGAATCAGAGCGAGTCCTACAGTCAGCCAAGACTCCTCTATGGATACAAAGAGCTGAATCAGAGCGAGTCCTACAGTCAGCCAAGACTCCTCTATGGATACAAAGAGCTGAATCAGAGCGAGTCCTACAGTCAGCCAAGACTCCTCTATGGATACAAAGAGCTGAATCAGAGCGAGTCCTACAGTCAGCCAAGACTCCTCTATGGATACAAAGAGCTGAATCAGAGCGAGTCCTACAGTCAGCCAAGACTCCTCTATGGATACAAAGAGCTGAATCAGAGCGAGTCCTACAGTCAGCCAAGACTCCTCTATGGATACAAAGAGCTGAATCAGAGCGAGTCCTACAGTCAGGCAAGACTCCTCTATGGATACAAAGAGCTGAATCAGAGCGAGTCCTACAGTCAGCCAAGACTCCTCTATGGATACAAAGAGCTGAATCAGAGCGAGTCCTACAGTCAGGCAAGACTCCTCTATGGATACAAAGAGCTGAATCAGAGCGAGTCCTTACAGTCAGCCAAGACTCCTCTATGGATACAAAGAGCTGAATCAGAGCGAGTCCTACAGTCAGCCAAGACTCCTCTATGGATACAAAGAGCTGAATCAGAGTGAGTCCTACAGTCAGCCAAGACTCCTCTATGGATACAAAGAGCTGAATCAGAGTGAGTCCTACAGTCAGCCAAGACTCCTCTATGGATACAAAGAGCTGAATCAGAGCGAGTCCTACAGTCAGCCAAGACTCCTCTATGGATACAAAGAGCTGAATCAGAGCGAGTCCTACAGTCATCCATCCTCCAGTTTGCCCAACCTCAACATCAGTGTCGGGTGAAAGAGAATGAAAGCCCCAGGGGATATTTCAAAACTCATTTGTCTTGTCAGAATGGCCCAGTGGGATATATAGATCACATGGTGTGCACACACACAGTTCCCTCAGTCATTTACTATCAGGGGAAATGTGAATGTGGAAGCTGCTGGCTGTGCTAGGTGTGTAGGGGTTGCTTCTCGGTCACGTAGAACACCAGCAGTTGGTGAGGTGGAGATGGACCTGACCTCAGACTTGTTTTGGGAGGAAGTATTATATGAATTTAATGGTGTGTTATCCATGCGTCCATGCCCAGGCTTGCTAGATTCACAACTGGATGGGAAACTGCCAAAGTGCTGTCTGTCTCCAGGAGATCATAGCATTGCCTTGCCAGATAAAGTAACAATGTGGTGTTGTTGAAGGTAGAAACACTCAGGCTAGGCTTGAGGATGTTGCACCTGGCAGCATTAACATGATATTAGTTACATTTGAAATGGTTGTCTGATGTCTTGCCACCAAAAATGTATTTGTTCAATGCTATTTCTTCTGCAAGATTTTATTCAGAATGGAATGCTGCTGAGAATAAGTGTTCTAATGTCAAATCAAATGTTATTTGTCACATACACATGGTTATCAGATGTTAATGCCAGTGTAGCAAAATGCTTGTGCTTCTAGTTACGACAATGCAGTAATAACCAACGAGTAATCTAACCTAACAATTTCACAACAACCACCTTATACACACAAGTGTAAAGGGATGAAGAATATGTACATAAAGATATATGAATGAGTGATGGAGGCCTCCATGTAATGACTAAGATGAAACATGTATATACAGAGTGTGTGTTTGTCCCATTGCAGGTGTTTATGAAGTCAGTAAAGCTGGAGTGGGTTTTGGGGAACATCGAAGCGGCCCACGAGCTGTGTACCGAGGCTCTTAAACACTATGAGGACTTCCCCAAGCTCTGGATGATGAGGGGACAGATAGAGGAGCAGTCTGAGCACAACGAGAAGGCCAGGGAGGCCTACAACCAGGGGGTGAGGAAGGGGAGAGAGGGAGAGAGAGAGAGAGAATGCCAAGGAGGCCTACAACCAGGGGGTGAGAGAGGTGGAAGGGAGATTGGACGTGAAGACAGGAGCGAGCCTTCTGGATGATGAGCGATCTGAATACATTCATATAGCTAGAGAGACAGTAGGCTATCTGAAGTTCAATGTGGCCCAGTTATTGATCCGGTCTTAAAAAACAGATGTGTGTTTAACACTGATTCATCTTAACTGTGTGTGTGTGTGTGTGTGTGTGTGTGTGTGTGTGTGTGTGTGTGTGTGTGTGTGTGTGTGTGTGTAGCTGAAGAAGTGTCCCCACTCCATGTCCCTGTGGCTGCTGCTGTCTCGTCTGGAGGAGAGGGTTGGCCAGCTGACCAGGGCCAGATCCATTCTGGAGAAATCACGCCTCAAGAACCCACAGAGCCCAGACCTATGGTGAGATATACAGACGCATTACGCTTACACACAGACACACACACACACTTAAAACACACAAACTGGTTGATGCATACACATTACCTTGTGTGTGTTGTCAGGTTGGAGTCGGTGAGATTGGAGTTCAGGGCAGGGCTGAAGAACATCGCCAACACACTGATGGCTAAAGCCCTACAAGAGTGCCCCAACTCAGGTAAGACAGTCAGTCACAATGTGTGTGTGATGGAAAGCAATTCTCAGTCTTTTTAGTCTGCTAGATCCAGGTAGTGATTGTCCCAGTTAGCTAGGTCTCACTGTTGAGAATATGAGATGTATTTACTCACATAAACCAGGTTTCCATCTAACATTTTTATGCGAGTAAAGTACACGTCGGATAGATAATGTCACGACAGACCTGATGGAAACAGCAAATGTGTCGGTAAACTTTGCAAATGTCGACAAAACAATACTCTAGCCAAGGTGGGATCTTTTTGTGAAATGGAGGCGGAAATGCCTTTATGCACAAATATGGATATAATAACCATTTTGACGTAAACTTGGAGTCACGCGATGATATGGTGTGTGGTCTTTCCACTAGGACTCGTCAGGAAAGCATGCAGTTTATTAGGCTGCAGATGAAATAAGTTCTGAACTTCACAGGGTGGTGAAAGTGCTAGATGAGCTTGATGATCCTTTCCAATACATTTTGAGGGTCTTTTTCTGGTGACATGATGATTGATGCTTGACTGCCGTTTGACAAAACAAAATAATAATGATCTCATCATGTAGTATGCTGTTTCTTCGAGCTGCTGGGCACATTTGCTCTTTCACGCAACAATATTTTTTAACAAACCCATCAGTAGAGTTGAAAATGCGATGGAAACCCATTTACATTAGATTTTTTTATTCAGTACATAGGAATTTAACTGCACAAGTCATTTGTGTGTGCATTACGTCATCACGCACAGCCTTTTATCTGCAACAAGTCCATTTGATGATGGAAACATCTCCGCTGGGAAATGTTGTCTTTTTGTATTTATGTGGATTTTAGAATATTGGCATGGAAATCTGTCGCCAACTGGTTGGAAACCTAGCTAGTGAAGTGTAAATACAACAGAATTGTAATGCGTTTACTCAAGTGACATGGTTTAGTCCTCAGAATCAGAAGGTTAAAGTTGTTTGTGTTTTAACTATGTCTATTTTAACTATGTCTATATTTAATCATGATCATCAGTTCAACGTGAAACAGTTCAGGGTGGAGAAAATACTCTTACATATTGTATTTACATATATCTCTGTCTTTCTGTAGGTATCCTGTGGGCTGAGGCAGTGTTTCTGGAGGCACGGCCCCAGAGGAAGACTAAGAGTGTTGATGCTCTGAAGAAGTGTGAACACGACCCACACGTCCTGCTAGCCGTGGCCAAGTACGACACACTACCAACCTACAGAACATGAATCTTTCACTCTTTCTCTCTCAACCTCCCCCCTCTTATCTTTGCTATGACCACCTTCCCCTTTGTACTGTCTCAGTAGGACAACCTCCCCCCTCCTCTTATCTTTGCTATGACCACCTTCCCCTTTGTACTGTCTCAGTAGGACAACCTCCCCCCTCCTCTTATCTTTGCTATGACCACCTTCCCCTTTGTACTGTCTCAGTAGGACAACCTCCCCCCTCCTCTTATCTTTGCTATGACCACCTTCCCCTTTGTACTGTCTCAGTAGGACAAACTCTCCCTTGCTCTGCTTTCATTCCTTCAGTAGGTTAAACTCTCCCTCTCTGCTTTCATTCCTTCAGTAGGTTAAACTCTCCCTTGCTCTGCTTTCATTCCTTCAGTAGGTTAAACTCTCCCTTGCTCTGCTTTCATTCCTTCAGTAGGTTAAACTCTCCCTTGCTCTGCTTTCATTCCTTCAGTAGGTTAAACTCTCCCTTGCTCTGCTTTCATTCCTTCAGTAGGTTAAACTCTCCCTTGCTCTGCTTTCATTCCTTCAGTAGGTTAAACTCTCCCTTGCTCTGCTCTCGAAACTGCAATATTGTTTCATTTTCTGAAACATGGCTCTCTGACAAGACACCCCCCATGACTATCCAACTCAATGGATTCTCCATTCACCAGGCGGACAGGACAGTGGAGTCAGGGAAATCAAGGGGGGGGGTTTTGCCTCTAACTCCAGCACGATGGAAGTGTCGACCCACTGTTCACCCGTCTTGGAATTCCTGATGGTCAAATGCTGACCCTTCTATCTCCCGAGGGAGTTTTCAGCTGTTATCGTGAATGTTGTAAACATTCCACCTCAGGATAAGAAAAAGCCGGCCCTTAACGAACTGTACAAGGCTTTACACCAGCAAGGAAACCTATATCCAGAGGGTGCTTTTCTGGTTGTCGGCGATATTAATTCCTGTCACAAAAACACGTGATGCCCAACTTCCATCAACACGTCTCCAACGACACTAGGGGTGATAAAGTCCTAGACCACTGTTATTCTACCCACAAGCAAGCATGTAAGGCCCTTCCTCATCCGCCATTCGACAAATCAGATCATGACTCTGTTCTCCTGCTTCCTGTTTACAAGCAGAAACTCAAACAGGAAGTACCCGTGACACGCTCAGTTAAGAAATGGTCACCAGAATCACAGATGATGCTACAGGTCTGCTTTGCTAGCAGACTAGGGTTCGCTGCTTCCCCAATCAAAAGACCTGGATTAACACTGAGGTTGGCGCTAAAATAAAGGCCAAGGCTACCGCACACAGCGCTATCGTAGACAACCCTGAGTCTACGGCAAAGGACAGGAACGACTAAGAAGTCCCGCTATGACCTCTTCAGTCATCAAACGAGCCAAAGGACAATCATACTACACAGGCTCCGCCGCCTGCCGCATGTGACAGGGGCTACAGTCCATTACGGACTGCAAAGGATGACCTTACCGTGATCTGCCCAGCGAGGCCTCTCTACCAGACCAACTCAATGCATTTTCTGCACGCTTTGACAACAACAACATAGCGTCGGGTGTGAGGGCCGTCACCGATCTAGAGGACTGGGTGATCTCACACATTGACTACTGCACTGTAGCACTCACTCGTGTAATCATGAAGTGCTTTGAGAGGCTGGTTATTGCACACATTAACTCAACCATCCCAGACACCCTAGACGCACTCCAATTTGCATACCGCCCCCAACAGATCCATATATAACACAATCTCAATTTCTCTCCACACTGCCCTCACCCACCTAGATAAGAGGAAAACCTATGTTAGTATTCTGTTCATTGACTAAAGCTCAGCGTTCAACACCATTGTCCCCTCCAAGCTCGTCACCAAGCTTAGAACTCTGGGTCTGAACGCCTCCCTCTGCAACTGGTTCCTGGACTTCCTTATGGGCCGAGCCCAGGTGGTGAGGGTAGGCAACATAACCTCTGCCAAGCTGACCCTCAACACGGGGCCTCCTCAGGGGTGTGTGCTTAGTCCCCTCCTGTACTCCCTGTTCACCCACGACTGCATGGCCCCAAACGACTCCAACACCATCATCAAGTTTGCTGATGACATGATGGTGGTAGGCCTGATCACCGGTGACGACGAGTCAGCCTACAGGGAGGAGGTCAGTAACCTGGCAGTGTGGTGCCAGAACAACCTCTCCCTCAACGTCAGTAAGACCAAGGAGCTGATTGGGTACAACGGGAAAGGCTGTAGGAAGGCTGTAGGAGGTTGAAATAGTTTGGCATGGGCCCTCGTATCCTCAAATTTCTACAGCTGTACTATTGAGAGTATTTTAACTGGCTGCATCAATGCCTGGTGTGCCAATCGCACCGCCCTCGATCGCATGGTGCTACAGAGCGTGGTGCGGACAACTCAGTACATCACTGGGGCCGAGATCCCTGCCATCCGTGACATCTGTATCAGACGGTGTTAGGAATATCCTGAAAGTCGTTAGACTCCAACCACCCAAGCCATAGACTATCCTCTATGCTTCCACACGGCAAGTGGTACCGGTGCAGTGTTCAAAGCTGTCATCAAAACAAAGGGAGGCTACTTTGAAGAATCTCAAATATAAAATATATTTTGATTTGTTTAACACTTTTTACATTTTTTAAAACACTTTTTTTGGTTACTGCATGATTCGATATGTGTTATTTCATAGTTTTGATGTCTTCACTATTATTCTATAATGTAGAAAAAACAAATGTAAATACTTGAATGAGTAGGTGTGTCCAAACTTTTGACTGGGACTGTACATATTGACCGCCATCACTCCAGTATCCCAGCACATTGTAAATATGGTATTGGAACTGAGCCTGTATATGGAATGCTTGCTTGTTTACTTATTGTGTTCTTCATATTTCTTATTTCTCGTGTTTTTTTTCTAGTACGTTATTAATTATTGCATTGTTGGGTTTTGAGTTTGCAAGAAAGGCTTGTGCATGTGACATTACAACTTGAAACTTAAAACTTTCATTCCTTCAGTAGGTTAAACTCTCCCTCGCTCTCTCTTGCTTTCACTCTGTCAACATATTGGTCGTGATCTGGCGGTAACCAGCTCGTGTGTGTGTGTGTGTGTGTGTTGCAGGCTGTTCTGGAGCGAGCGTAAGATCACTAAGGCCAGAGAGTGGTTCCTGAGGACAGTGAAGATTGAGCCAGACCTGGGAGATGCCTGGGCCCTCTTCTACAAGTTTGAGATGCAACACGGCACTGAGGTCTGTGTGAATGAGCTTGTATGTGTGTGGGAGGCTCTGTATTGTTCTATGGTGTCTCACATCCTCTCTCTCTCTGTCTCTCTCTGTGTCCCCTGTAGGAGCAGCAGGAAGAGGTGCGTAAGCGCTGTGAGAACGCTGAGCCGCGTCACGGGGAGCTGTGGTGTGCCGAGTCCAAACATGTCCTCTACTGGCAGAAGAAGATAGGAGAGATCCTAACACAGGTCGCCTCCAAGATAAAAAACACCTTCTAAAGTTGGACAGACAGACTGTGTGTGTTATGGATCTGTTTCTATGACTCCATGCCCCTCTGTCCACTAACCAGTGACACACACCTCAAGTTCTCTCCTTTCAAAGTCTGTGGTAGGGAGTAGCAGCATAATTGCAGTCTTCGGACACACTTGCCTGGGCTGAGGAGTGGACTATGGTTCACTATTAGTACAGAATATTTGCATATTTACAGTGTTATACAATGTATGCAGAGTTCTTTTTTTTTAAAGCACATTGCTGTTGGGAAAATGAAAACAGGATATTTTGTTGAACTTCATTTTTTATGGAATTGTGAAATATAATGTCCTTCAATTGAATCTGCAAGTGTATTCTTGGAGCAGACTAAGTTACCTGATACCAGCTCTGTAAAGAAGTTAATGTGACCGTAAATAGTTAGTCATGATTCACTGTTTGTGTATGTCTTACAACTGTTTAAAACCGCTCCGGACGATTCCTCAATAAACAACAAACTGAAAATCGACCATTTAATTGCCTTGAATATGAGATGTTTTCTTAAGAAAACAAGCATCTTCCAAGATCTGTATGTGGCATGACACTGATGGTGAGATGGGTCGGCTCAAGATCACTGCCAAAGTAAAGGAAATCGAAGCCCATTTTATTTGTCACATACTTCGTAAACAGCAGGTGTAGACTAACGATGAAATGCTTACTTACGGGTCCTTTTCCAACAATGCAGAGTTAATTTAAGAGTCTATTGACGCACCTGTGCGTCAATCTAAGTAACATAATAAAAAAATCGCTATCATAATCCATTAGTTTAAACTAGAGAAGAGTTTTTGCATGTGCTGTGTCTCAGTCCACCGCGTCCGAGTGACAGCCTTTTGCATCTGCAGTGGAAAGTGGCCGAGCTACAGCAGTGTTTGTCAGACCATGAGACATCCCAAAAATTGGTCTTCTTACGAACTATTATGACCACTCTATTGAAAGGGGAGACACCCATGAACACAGTGGCCTTCTCTGTTTTAGTCTACAACCCCCACAAGTGTCACAGGACTTGTGTGAAGGGAACGCATACAAACCACCTAGTTTGGAGGTAGTTTTGTGGCAACAAAAGTAAGGGGTTAAATGTGTCATATTTCCTAGATATGACACTCTTCAAAACCCTATTCCTTATGATACATTTTTGGCTGTTTTTGCCATTTCTGAATGTGTTATTCAATATTTTATTTACAATTATTTTGATACCCAAAGGGGTCCTAAACTTCAAAATCAAATAGCTTAATGATCCATGGTATGGCCATCTTAAAACTATTTCATGTGTTAGCTTAGTAACCCCCCCCCCCCCCCCCCCCCACCACCTTAAAGCATGGGTATGAGGTAATTGAGGTAGCTATGTACAAATAGACTCCCTTGCTCTGCTTTCATTCCTTCAGTAGGTTAAACTCTCCCTTGCTCTGCTTTCATTCCTTCAGTAGGTTAAACTCTCTAAATAGAAAGTAGCAGCAGCATATTTGAGTGTGTGTGTCATCCATATTCATGTGTGTGTGTGGGTAGAGTTAGTACAAAAAAGGGTAATTTAGCAATCTTATGGCTTGGGGGTAGAAGCTGTTCAGGCTCCGGTTGGTTCCAAACTAGGTGCACTGGAACTTTGCTGTGCGGTAGCAGAGAGAATGGTCTATGGCTTGGTTGGCTGGAGTCTTTGACCATTTTTGGGGCCTCCCTCTGACACCGCATCCCTCCAATAGAAACATCCACATAAAGTCTGTAAATAGGGCGTTGGGACACCACGAGCAAGAACAGCTTCAATGCACCTTGGCATAGATTCTACAACTGTCTGGAACTCTATTGGAGGGATGCAACACTATTCTTCCAAGAGAAACTATCCAGGCGAATGCCTGCCTCAGACCACTTGGAGAACATAAAGTCCTCCCAAGTCACTTTATACACACAAGATCTCTGCTAAACATAGAATCACATGGTGGTCCATCTCTCTGGGACCTCCAATAACTTCAGAACAAAGTTGACAACAAATACAAAGTTGCCATTGTCTTTGCAATTGATACAAACAAGCGACATACCGAGATGACTGCATCAATCTAATTAACATAATACAAACATCCCCATCAAAATCCGCCTGTTGAAGCTAGAGATATGTTTTTTGTATGGACTGCGTCTCAATCTACCGCATTCGCCTATGTCGGTCTTTCGCATCTGCGGTGGAAAGTGGTAGAGCTACAGTAGTAATGTTTGTCAGAGCAGGAGACGAAGACCTCTGTAGCGTCCGAACGGTTTGGGCTACAATGTAATATGACCCCAAACGGAATGGGAGACTCACAAACACCATGATATTCTCCATTTTACTCTATGATCCCACAAGTGTTACAGGACTCATGCGAAGGTAACCCCGTACCGGTTAAAAGTTTTGTGCCAACAAAAATAAGGGGTTAAATATGTGTTTAAGATTTACTGACCTTTCTTATATCTCCTATAAGACAGACACTTCAAACACGTATGATTTCTTTTTTGACTGTCTGTTTTGACATTTCTGAATAGAACCCTCCCAAAGGTTTAGACAGTTTAAAATATAAACAGTAGGCTATAGGCCTATTTCAATCATATTTAAATACATTTCATGTTCAATCAATCAAGTTCTATTGTCTGTCATTTGTCTCAATATATGGTTTGGAGATGACACAGCATAATACAGACAGAAGCATGTCTGTTCTACAAAATATATTCACAAATATTTTATTTTCTCTGTTACGCTGTGTGCACTGAAGTGACATGCATGATTGTTGCTGACACTGATGTTCAGATGAAGGGAATTAAATAGTCTGTAATGTGCATCACTGCAGCTCTCAACTCACACAGCTGTCGCTTCTGGTCATTCAAAGCGTATATTTGATCACTCAGGATGGGACTTTCCAGTGCTAATATTTTTGCCATGTAATGTTGTTAGTATAACAAAAACAAGATAACCTCACAGTAGAATAGTTGACCTATTTACCTATATGGCTTGTGGTTGTGTGTTTCATGCGAAATCAATATTCCTCTCAAGGCACATTCAAGTTGCTAGAGTCATAGAAGGGAAACATTCTGACCCTGCAGTTAATGCACTACAATTCTTAATGCAATCATGTATTTTGAAAGCAGGGGGATGCCAGTTTTCCATTGCTACCACGTTTATTTCTCTACTCCTTCAATTGTGCATGTGGCATTGTTTACAAATGCATTTTTACATCCAGTGTTTCCAGCATTGTTTAGGCACAGCTGCTCACCAGAACTCTTAAAGGGGCAATGTTTTCTTAAAAGGGCAATGACATACTTTGTAATAAAAAAAATATTCAAATTTATAATAAATAATAATAACAAATCAGGATGTTGTGTCCAATGGTGTAAATGCATATGGACATACCCCATGCTTAAGCCTATGTACATTTTAGTGGTGTGCTGTTTGTTCATCCACCCGCATTTGCTAATAACCTATCTGCAACCACCTGACATCGGACAGTGAAAATCTGAGGCCCGCCCCAACCCTAATCCTGCTTATATAGAAAATGCGCTGTAGGCTGCATTTTTTTTTTTTTACATTTTGATAGGCTATTTGTTAGTCAACTTGTCTATAAGTAGACACACATAGCTTAACTTCTGTCATTAGATGTTGCCCTAGACTGGGGAGAAAATGCAAAAAAAAATAATTTGGGGGATCAAATGTCCAAATGACATCAATAGAAAGCTGTGAAAACGACCCAACAGGTTTCTGGCAAGATTTCAGCTTGGATGCATATTTTATGTGGTTGAAATACTATCCACTTGTATGATGCTGATAAAGATAGCACCTCTACAGACGGTAGGCCTATCTAACTGCTCATTCTTATAAGATGCTGAATGAAAGGAATTACATTTCTCCACTCCTGTTCCTGAGTCAAAATTTGGCCTACATTTGGTGTATCATTTAACTACAAGAAATACTTAATTCTTCAGTGGTCATTGGTAGCTCAGCTAGTAGAGCATGGTGCTTGCAATGCCAGGGTAGTGGATTTAATTGCCGGGACCACCCATCTGTAAAATGTATGCACACATGACTAAGTCCTTTTTGTCTGCTAAATGGCATTGAAATAGAGTTTGATGCCTCTGGAATTTATACACTGATTGAGTAGGTGACGTTATGGAGAATGTACTCTTGTTAGAGAGATGGTGAGAGAGACAGTTCCTCAGGGCTCTATAATGTTGATTAAAGATTAACAATGTTTGCAATTCTGTGCCATGTCACTCAGCTGTGAATATCCAATTAACTGTCCATTTATCCATACAAGATGTGGTCTTACAGTTCTGGTAGTCACCCACATTGATGAATCCATCTGGTTAGAATGTTGTGGCAGACATTTGGGCAGCTATGTAAGAAAGCCTGTCTCTTTAATAACTCAGTGATGTCGTTACATCTATCACAAGCAGGCAGAGTGTTTAGTTCATTACCAAGTGCAGCTTGCCACCTACAAATCTCAGTTTTGGACATTATTTCCTTTCTGACCAATTTAAAGTCTGTTCTAGGTGACAGGTTCTTCTGCATCATCATCAAGGATGGCTGGGAGCTGCACCAGCTGGGCCACGGGTCGTAGGTAACTCCGACCCTTGACCAGGATAGCAGCAGTCCTAATACGTCCATCAGGTAAGTATGAGTCATCTTCCCAACAGGCCGTGCAATGAAGCGTCTTAGAGTCATCAGGAAGGCATTGGCATCCAGGCTCTCCTGGAGGTCCAGGTGGGTGCAGTGGCTGGTCATGCATTTGTAGATGATGCCCCATCACATTTCGCCCAATTTTTTTGTTGAATAGTCCAAAATAATCCACTCCGGGAGAGTAGAAGGATGGCTTGTACAGACGCAGAAGAGCAGGAGGTAGTTCTGCCATCTTTGGAACATCAGGTTTGATGCGCCATCTTTGGGATTGCAAACAGGTGTGCTGAAGCTTCCGGCTAGCTTCCCTTCCCCGCAGAATCCAGTATCTACGACCCTGTTCCGCCACAACCCTCTCTGGGCCGGGATGGAGGAGAGTCTAGTTGAAATCTTGAATGAGTCACTTGATCAGCAGATGATGCGGATCCAAGATGATGGGGTGCATAGCATCCATCTCCAGGTGCTCTTCTCTTCGCAATCTACCGCCAACTCTAAGGAGTCCTGAATCCTTATCATACTCAGGAGACAAGAGACCCAGACGGCTTTTAGAAGGAATAGACCGGTTTGACATGACGGCCTTGACCTCTTCACGAAATGATTCCATCTGAGCTTGCTACAGGAGGAGGATCTCTGCGGCTATGTAGTCTGCTGCTTTGCTGGTTGAACTGGAGAGTGGATCGGCCTCCACGTGTAGGGATCTAGTTGTTAGGAGCTGAAGACTGGAACTGACAGACACATGTCCGCAGAAGGCTGATTTCTTCAGTTCACTGTCATCAGGCTCCGGGTCAGCAGAAGGCATTGAAGGCCACCTATCTTCTAAGTGCTGGAGGAACTCAGGGCCTTGGTGCATCGATGTGGTTGGGCCAGCTCTTTCAAGGTATTGCCCCAAGTGATGTCATCCGCATTGTTGTTCGCGGTATCTACATGCCTTCAGTTGACTACATCCGTAAGGTTCTAAATCTCTGCAACACAAGTTCCTATGAAGACCTTGTATTTACAAGATTCTGACTTGAGCCAATTAAGGACTGTAGTTGAATCGGACCAGAGGATGACTTGTCCGATGGGCAGGGTGAGTTCTGCTTGGAGGACACTGGCCAGCTGAGCCCCAGTAAGTGCAGCACTCAGCCCCAAGCGTGGAATTGACAGCTGCTTCTTTGGTGCAACGCGAGACCTGGCCAGAATGAAAGAAATGTGCATCTGCTTCTGGTCATCCACAGTCTGCATGTAGGCAACAGAGCCATATGCTCTCTATGACGTATCACAGAATATGTGGAGGTCTCTGGTTGACTTTGGATTGTCAGCATATGGTGGTGTGTAAATTCTGGTGAGCTCCATCTGGACAAGGTCAGGAATCTCTTGTTCCCAGAAAAGCCATCTGTCCAGCAGGCTCCGAAGGTGAATGGGCTTGTCCCAAACTATCCCTTCTTTCCACAGGTCCTCGGCGAGTACCTTGGCTCGGGTTGTGAAAGGCATGATGTAGCCTAGTGGGTGGTATTGACAGGCAAGCATGCTGTAGATATTCCTCAATGTAGGTTTGGAGAGCTACACAATGTGGTGCTTATATCTCAAGGAGTCTCTGAGGCAGTTTCAACGTTGCCAAAGGGGTTTGTTCCCTGGAGGTCCGTGCTACTTTGGGAAAGCCACAGTTCACTGCTTTCTGATCTAGCCTCGGGCAGTAGTTGCTCGATGACAGCCGGTACATTGCTGGCCCAACGGTGTATCTAAAAGCCTACAGTATGGAGCAACTGCCGCAGTACATTAACAAGGTTTCTTGCTTCGTCGGCAGAGGGGATGTCACCACTTACAGCTACGGCATGTTGACAGAATCTGAGGAGGACAGGGATGGTCCCAAGGTTGGTCCAGGGAGGAGAAGGTCATTGAGTGACTGTCCTTTATGCTGGAACGAACAGTTAAACACAATCCTATCCTTTCCATTGTGATGCACAATATGGTGGGGTAAAAACCAGGACTCAGTAGATCGTTCAGCTACCTCAGGTGACACCAGTGACACGTAACCTACCGTCTGAAGCTTCTTTATCTCCTGGCAGTACACCTCTGCGCGTCTTGGGTCTCTGGCGAGTATGGAGAAAGCTGCTTGTTGAGCATCTCATTCCAAAATCATGGGCATTAATATGGAGTTGGTCCCCCCTCCACTCTTCTGGGAAGGCTTTTGACTAGATGTTGGAACATTGCTGCGGGGACTTGCTTCCATTCAGCCACTAGAGCATTAGTGAGGTCGGGCACTGATGTTGGATGATTAGGCCTGGCTCACAGTCGGCGTTCTAATTAATCCCAAAGGTGTTTGATGGGGTTGAGGTCAGGGCTCTGTGTAGGCCAGTCAAGATCTTCCACACCGATCTCAACAAACCATTTCTGTATGGACCTCGCTTTGAGCACAGGGGCAGTGTCATGCTGAAACGGGAAAGGGCCTTCCCCAAACTGTTGCCACAAAGTTGGAAACACAGAATCGTCTAGAATGTCATTGTATGCTGTAGTGTTAATATTTCCCTTCACTGGATAGGGGGGCGCTGTTTTCACTTTGGAAAAAATCGTGCCCAAATGAAACGGCCTCGTACTCTGTTCTAGATCATACAATATGCATATTATTATTACTATTGGATAGAAAACACTCAGAAGTTTCTAAAACTGTTTGAATTATATATGTGAGTAAAACAGAACTCATTTGGCAGCAAACTTCCATATAGGAAGTGAAAAATCTGAAAACGAGGCTCTGTTTCAGGGCCTGCCTATTCAACTGGCTTTTATTTATCGATATGTATGCACTTCATACGCCTTCCACTAGATGTTAACAGGCAGTAGAAGGTTGAATGGGGTGTCTAGCTTGATCTGAGGCCGAATAAGAGCTTTTGGAGTGGCAGGTCCGGTATTTTGTTTGTTGTCGACGGCGCGCGGGGGACCTCGACATTGTCTTCTGAAGAGCGTTCGTTATACACGGCGAATTGCTCCGTCTCTGATTTTATTTGATACATATGAGAAAAACATCATAAAGTAGGATTTTTCAACCGAGTTGTATCAGTTTATTCAACGTTTATTGGGACTTTTGGAATTTTCCGTTCTTTGCGCCAAGAGAAGATGGGCATGTTCGCGCCACATGGCTAGCCAAGGTTGCTAATTCGACAGAAGAAATGGACATTCTAAAACCAAACAACGATTTATTCTGGACCAAGGACTCCTTGCACAACATTCTGATGGAAGCTCAGCAAAAGTAAGACACAATTTATGATGTTATTTCGTATTTCTGTGGAATATGTAGAATCCAACAGGGCGGAGAATATGTGAGCGCTGTCTCACAATAATGCATTTTGTATGTTGTAGTAAAGTTATTTTAAAAAATCTAACACAGCGGTTGCATTAAGAACCAGTGTATCTTTCATTTGCTGTCCAAGATTTTGGTGAATTGTTGCTACATATTCACAATGTATAACCACGATTTGCAGCTCTAAATATGCACATTTTCGAACAAAACATAAATGTATTGTATAACATGATGTTATAAGACTGTCATCTGATGCAGTTGTCCATAGGTTAGTGATTAATTTTATCTATATTGCTGTTTTTGTGAAATCTATGCTGGCGGTGGATAAATAGCTTTGTGTGTTTGGCTATTGTGATGAGCTAATATAATTCTATATTGTGTTTTCGCTGTAAAACACTTAAAAAAATCGGAAATATTGGCTGGATTCACAAGATGTTTATCTTTCATTTGCTGTACACCATGTATTTTTCATAAATGTTTTATGATGAGTATTTATGTATTTCACGTTGCTCTCTGTAATTATTCTGGCTGCTTTGGTGCTATTTGTGATGGTGGCTACAATGTAAAACCAGGATTTGTAGCTATAAATATGCACATTTTCAAACAAAACATAAATGTATTGTATAACATGATGTTATAAGACTGTCATCTGATGAAGTTGTTCAAGGTTAGTGATTCATTTTATCTCTATTTGTGGGTTTTGTGAAGGCTACCTATGCGGTGGAAACATGGTGAAAATATGCCGTTGTGTGTTTGGCTATTGTGGTTAGCTAATATAAATACATATTGTGTTTTCGCTGTAAAACATTTTAAAAATCGGAAATGATGGCTGGATTAACAAGATGTTTATCTTTCATTTGCTGTATTGGACTTGTGATTTCATGAAATTATATTATATGAAATCCCTGTCCCGTTAGGCTAGGCTATGCTAGTCAGCTTTTTTGATGAGGATGCTCCCGGATCCGGGATGGGTATGAAGTAAAGGCTAAGGGACCTAGCCTGAACCATGAAAAACCGCCCCAGACCATTATTCCTCCTCCACCAAACTTTATAGTTGGCACTGTACATTGGGGCAGATAGCGTCCTCCTGGCATCCACCAAACCCAAATACGTCTGTTGGACTGCCAGATGCTGAAGCATGATTCATCACTCCAGAGAACATGTTTCCACTGCTCCAGAGTCCAATGGTGGCGAGCTTTACACCACTCCAGCCGATGCTTGGCAATGCACATGGTGATCTTAGGCTTGTGTGCGGCTGCTCGGCCATGTAAACCCATTTCATGAAGCTCCCGATGAACAACTCTTGTGCTGACGTTGCTTCCAGAGGTAGTTTGGAACTCGATAGTGAGTGCTGCAACTGAGGACAGACCATTTTTATGTGCTACGTGCTTCAGCACTCGGTGGTCCTATTCTGTGATCTTATGTGGCCTACCACTTCACGGCTGAGCCGTTGGTGCTCCTAGACGTTTCCACTCCACTATACCAGCACTTACAGTTGACCGGGGTGGCTCAAGCAGGGCTGAAATTTGATGTACTGACTTGTTGGAAAGGTGGCATCCTATGACGGCCATTCTACCACCAATGTTTGTCTATGGAGACTCGGCTGTGACCTCGATTTTAACACGGGTGTGGCTGAAATAGCCGAATCCACTAATTCGAAGGGGTGTCGACATACTTGTGTATATATAGTGTCTTCTTTTTCCTCCAAATGAAAATGTGGATTTAAAAAAATTGAAAAAAATTGAAAAATACTCATCATTATCCTCGAGCTTGCAAGGTGAGGGTACTTTTAAAAATATATATTTTTTCTTACTTACAAAATCTATTTCTCTGATTGTGTGTTAGTATAAAATAACATAATTTGTCCGTTTTTTTAGCATACAATATAGCTCAGTACTTGTATTATTTATTTATTGTATTTTTTGCTAATCTTTATCAAGGGATCAAATCATTTGGGACCCCACTGTATATATAATAATAATAATATAAGCCATTTAGTAGACGCTTTTTTGCATTAATTTGACATTCCTTTGTATATAGACTTACATGTAACAGTTTGAATGCAACAGTTTGAATGCAACGGTTAGTAATGTAACAGTTTGAAAGCAACAGTTTCAGCATTATTCTACTATTACGCACGACAGTTTTCCCGAACTATTTTGAGGTCTCCAAAGTGTACATAGCCTAGCCCACTGATTGGGGCGCATCTAACCTAAACCTGTCCACGTTGCTCCCCTGCACCTATAATCTCTCCAACGAAACCGAAAGAAAACAACAAGTTGATTGATTGATCGTGGAAATTGTCCTCGACTTGATGGGACTGGAGTTTGCTGAAATCCCAAGCCCACCGCTAGCAACCCATGACAGAGAGGGAAACTAGAGACGCCAATAGGATTTCGGCGATGTTGGGTAACCACGGAACTTCGGGAAAATCACTGCACATCCTGGGTCCGCTTGCCAACACGTTGACTTTACCCATGAAAGCGTTTTTAAACACCCAAATAGGCTACTAACCTTTTGGATACAATGTACACAGCCCGATCACGAATAACTCCCGCAGATCCTGCTGGCTCCCGAGGACACGGATTTGCTTGTCTGAAGATCATCCTATAGAAAATGATAAATGGTAGGTGGCCATTCCCTTCTGACATGTGATGCATACTTGCGTAACGATGGGTGCTGTCCTAGATCAATGGAAAGCACACTTGGAGATGGGGTCCATTCATGTAGATAAAACCAACTAATGTTATAGTGTTTTCTCTCTGTTCTGAACTGTTGCATGTTGAATAGTTTGATCATGATTAAATATAGACATATACGTACCGTTTACGCACTCTGTCGTGCGCCCAAGAATAACCTTTCAATTACGCGCATTGCGCGTAGGACGCATTCCATATTAAATCTACAAATAATGAATCTGAATTAAAACAAGCTGACTGGCAGGTATGTGTTAACTCACACATTACTTGATTTTTCAGCATGTGAACGGGCCTGTGCTCCGTAGCGTCGTGGTGTTTCTGCTGTTGGGTGTCTCCTACAGTAAGCGCAGGTGCAACTACACGGATATACTCAGCACGTACAGAGAACTAATCTTCGTTGAACTTCAGTATTTGGTATGTGGGCCTTCAGATCGTTGAAAGTGTGTTACTGTTGTTCACAAGATCCAAGTGGCTTTATCTCAAATATAACTATTAGTTTTGTCTTTATTAATTTATTCTACCTGTTATATTGACACCCTCGAAAATGGCAGATGCAAAATTCACACTTTAGAAAAACGTATTCCATAAGTCTGGCACTAGCTTGAGCCTACACAAATATTATGCAGGGCAAGTCTGTACAGTGGAATACATGTTTTTGACTGCCTTCACTGGTTTGTTATGAATTTATAAACATGTGTAACCCTTTATTGTCTAACATACATGTATGTTTTCTTGGAACAGAATCTGACAGGCACTTTTGACACACCCAAAGAGAGGGACCATTGTCCCTCAGGAAAGGTAGTGTGTGTGTGTGTGTGTTTGGTTTCACTATCCTTATGGGGACTAGGAGTCCTCACAAGGATAGTAAAACAATGAAAACTGTCATTGTCATTTTGCAGGTCCCCACAAGGAACATTTTTATTTTAGGCTTAAATTAGTTTCAGATTTGGGGTTATGGTTAAGGTTAGGGTTAGTTTAAGGGTTAGGGAAAATAGGATGTTGAATGGAAATCAATTGTTTGCTCCCCACAAGGATAGTAAAACAAATGTGTGTGTGTGTTTGTTTGTGTGTCAGTTTCAGCAC
Organism: Salvelinus namaycush; assembly: GCF_016432855.1. Classification (NCBI taxonomy): domain Eukaryota; kingdom Metazoa; phylum Chordata; class Actinopteri; order Salmoniformes; family Salmonidae; genus Salvelinus; species Salvelinus namaycush. The sequence goes on along the minus strand of NW_024061109.1, from coordinate 518,008 downwards.
CATGGACAGGGGATGTAGCTAATATGCACCTCTGTGAAAACAATTACACCTTGCCTTATACTCCAATTACAACTTTGTTTGTTTGTTTGAGTGATTGATTGAATGATTGATTGCTTGAATGTATGAAATAAAAATGTGAATTGCAGATGACAACACAATCATTATACAAAATGTATTTCCAACGTGTATCTCTTATTTGACAGTATGCCTAATAATTCACTGTTTTCCCATGCTTCATTATGGCAGCTGCAGCACGTGTTGCGCTCCATCCATGGTATGACGGAGCAGTTCCTGTGCCAGGGCTGGGACCAGGAACACGGGCGGGGCAGCAGGCAGCAGAGGGGCATGAAGAAGCCAGTGGAGATGATGGCAGTGCTGATCAGACAGAACTGCAGGCAAACTGACCTGGTGAGGCTGCTTTAAAGACAGGGCTAGGTTTCACTATGGTTCTGGCGAATGCTTTTTGTCACTTACAATTCATTTTTTAATAATGATAGTAAATGTGTATAAATGATGTATATCAGTCAACGACGATGTAATGAGATGAGACGGATCCTCAATGTTTTGCCTTTGCTTTCTTTAAGGCGAGGAGACAGAAGAGAACAGCGCTGTGTGTGACTACCCAGAGGACGAAGGGAAAGAACAGGAAGAGGATGAGACTCATCAGGGCACTGATAAACTGTTGGCAGAAGCTGCAGAGTTTGTACACACCCACAAAATAATTTGGGAAAATTGTTTCAAAAAAGCATTTATGGATTCTGTTTGGTTCTTATTTTGTAGAGTAGAATGACAGTTTGTATGTCAGGCATAGGCCTCTGTTTATGACCTTTTACTTCCTGTCTGTACAGTCCCACATGTATAAGCTATAGGTCACCATAGATCAGGGATGGGCCACTTTGATGTGGGCGGGGGCCACAAAAAAAAACGAACTGACCATGCTTACTATAAGTTTTGATAACTAGCCGCTAGACTAACTTGCCAATCTAAAAATGTTTAACTGACTTGGGCTAATTAAGTGACTGCTGATGCACAAAACACATGTTGAAATTGCACTTTGTGTAATCTATTATTCTAACTCTCAACAGTAAGTTGAGACCCGACTGAGTTCCCCCCATTAATTATGGTTGTTAGAGGATGGTTTTACAATGCAGGGAAGATATTTACCTGTAATACCTTGGTGCACACACATTTTATAACTCTTAGCTATCTCACAATCCAGATATGAAATGTCTTCAAGATGCCCACTGATAAAGGTTTCTTAAACTGCACCATTGGTTGTTTATTCCTGTAATGATCGAAAAATGGGCTATTACTAGATACCTATTGTTTAGTTCTCTTGTTATAAGAAATTGTTATCAAAATGGACAAAAAACAAGAAACTTCCCAAGTTGCATAACTTCCAGAACGTTTCTCATTTTAGGGTTTTGTTTCTGTGGGGAAAGATATTCCACATGCACAGTCATGTTTACATGAACTCTGTAGCACTGTTAGTGCTATCCTGGATCCTTGGGACGTCCATTCCATAAACTTAACCCTAACCATTTTAAATGTCTACTTCAATATGGCCATACCAAGGATCATTTAGCTATTTGATTTACAATTTTAGAACCCCTTAAGGTATCAAAACATTTTTGTTTGATGAAACATTGAATTTGGCCTTACTGCTATTAGCCCATAGAAACACATTGACTAACAGCTTCATACAGATTAACAGTAAGAAAATACATTCTAAAGGAATTTTATTCTGAAGTGTCTGTCCTATATCTGAGACATATAGGAATGATCAGGACACGAATATATATATATATATATATATTTACATGTATTTAACCTCTTGTTTTAGGCACTAAACGATCTCCATATATTTCCATTCATTCTGTTCACTGGTACCCAAACAAAAAACTGATATCGCTAGTTTAACGGGCCACAGATTTTGATGGGGATTTTACTATTACGCTAAATCGACTCTAGGGCGTTTTGAGCACTGGATACAAATCAGTATTTTACTTCCATCCGTCAGTTCACATACATGAAAGCCGGTCACTAGGGGGCAATAGTGACCGTTTTTACCTTCAATTAGGTTTTGATTTTGCTAGAGCTGTGTGGACAGGGATGGCAGGTGTGCATAGGTATCTGCGTCTTAGTTCAAAGGTTGCAAGTACGAATCCAGCAATAGAAGGTTACTTTTGAGAGTTTTGTTTTAAGCCTATCACAAACCTTTACCCTTATGTGGATCATTCGGAGTTACTGCCTAACATAATCATCTGCCTTTGATTCCAAAGGTTGTAAATTCGAATCCAGCAATATAAAGTTGTTTTTGAGATTTTTGTTTAAAGCCTATCCCAAACCTTAACCCTTACCTTAACCATTCAGAGTTAATGTCTAAACTTAACCCTAACCTTAAAATTTCAAAGATAATGGCTAAACCTAACCTTGAACATTTAGAAATTTGATATTTGCAACAACTTCTAAATTTGACGTTTGAGAAACATGGATGAATGATAAATCCTGAGGTGGCATGGGGGTTGTTTGAGGAGGGGGCAACCCTGGTTGTTATGGAGCGTTCCCGAGGGCACAGAGCTCGGTATCAACTACAAGAGCTGGCAGGTCGGGTCTTGTTTCCAGGGGGTGAAGATGATCCCACCAGGCCTCCACTTCCTCCACTACTGTTCCTCCAATGCACCAGACCGTGGGGGTGAAACAGGCCCTAAAACAGGCCTCCACTTCCTCCACTACTGTTCCTCCAATGCACCAGACCGTGGGGGTGAAACAGGCCTCTGAAGCAGCGAGATCTGTCTGGCCAACTGGGAAGCCAAAGAGGAGGATCTGGATATCTCTGCCTCCCAGAATGAAGAGGTGGGCCGGGTCTGGGTGGGCCTACAAGACCTGGACCCTTTCCTGGGCCCCTACCCGTACGAGCTGATGTAGAAATGTGTCTCCCTAACTGCCTGGGTGAACCAAGAGCTGGCCACAAGGTTGCAGCTTCTCCTGGGTTGTATGTGTGCCGTCAACAACCTAATCTCATAACTTTAGCTCAAACACCAAGAACCGCGAGGAACAGAACCTGCCTAGGAACAATAAAGTGTCAGACCATGAAGGAGGGGCTGGACAGGATGAAGCTGAGAGATGGGACTGAGCTGAGGTTCTCCCTCATCCCCAGGCAGACCTACCCTCCTGGAGCCACCCCAGCCCAGATCACCCAGTGTAGCCCAGACCTGAGCTGCAGTGGCAAGAATAAGTATGTGAACCCTTTGGAATTACCTGGATTTCTGCATACATTGGTCATCAAATTTGATCTGATCTTCATGTAAGTCACAATAATAGGCAAACATAGTGTGCTTAAACTAATAACACACAAATTATTGTATTTTTCTTGTCTATATTGAATACATCATTTAAACATTCACAGTGTAAGTTGGAAAAAGTATGTGAACCCCTAGGCTAATGACTTCTCCAAAAGCTACAGTGCCTTGCAAAAGTATTCATCCCTGTCAGAGTGTGAGCAACTGGTTGAAGGAAGTCAGGTGCAGGAGAGCAGAGATGAGTGAACAGGCACACTTTATTCAGGCAGAGGAAAACAGCCGGACGCAAACTGCGTCACAACACTCCGGCCCAAGGGAAAAAGCGATAGCGCACAAATACACAAATAGGTACAAATAACAAAACCACGGGTTACAATACCCGGCACAAAACCAGCCTGAAGCGTCACACACGTAACGAATGAACAATACCACACACAGACATGTGGGGAACAGATGATAATATACACGTAGAGTAATGAGGGGATGTAAACCAGGTGTGCGGGAAAACAAGACAAAACAAATGCAAAAAGAAAGGTGGAGCGGCGATGGCTAGAAGACCGGTGACGTCAACCGCCGAACGCCGCCCGAACAAGGAGAGGGACCGACTTCGGCGGGAGTCGTTACAATCCCCTTTGGCATTTTTCCTATTCTGTTGCATTACAACCTGTAATTTAAATGGATTTTTATTTGGATTTCATGTAATGGACATACACAAAATAGTCCAAATTGGTGAAGTGAAATGAAAAAAATAACTTGTTTAAAAAAAAACACGGACAAGTGGTGCGTGCATATGTATTCACACCCTTTGCTATGAAGCCCCTAAATAAGATCTGGTGCAACCAAATACCTTCAGAAGTCACATAATTAGTTAAATAAAGTCCACCTGTGTGCAATCTAATTGTCACATGATCTCAGTATATATAAACCTGTTCTGAAAGGCCCCAGAGTCTGCAACACCACTAACAAGGGGCACCCCCAAGCAAGCGGAACCATGAAGACCAAGGAGCTCTCCAAACAGGTCAGGCACAAAGTTGTGGAAAAGTACAGATCAGGGTTGGGTTATAAAAAAATATGCAAAACTTTGAACATCCCACGGAGCACCATTAAATCCATTATTTAAAAATGGAAAGAATATGGCACCACAACAAACCTGTCAAGAGAGGGTCGTCCACCAAAACTCACAGACCAGGTAAGGAGGGCATTCATCAGAGAGGCAACAAAGAGACTTAAGATAACCCTGAAGGAGCTGCAATGCACCATAGCTGTCACATATACTCCCTCTCCAGCCTCTAGGTCATCAGGCTGCTGATTATCCCGCACACCTGTCACCATCGTCTCGCGCACCTGCGCCTCATGACACTCACCTGGACTCCATCACCTCCTTGATTATCGTCCCTATATCTGTCACTCCCTTTGGTTCTTTCCTCAGGTGTTATTGACTCTGTTTCCACGTCGGTGCGTTGTTTGTGTTTCGTATTTATTGTTTTGTTTATTTATTAAGACACTCACTTCCTGTACTTGCTTCCCGACTCTCAGCTCACTCGTTATAGAATAACACCTCACCTAAGGGAAACATCAGGGAGTGTTTATTTTTTTTGTGTCAGTGTAAATGACATTGGGTCCGGGAGCCGCTACAGGCTCTCATGCCTCAGCCAGGTCATCAGGCTCTCATCCCTCAGCTGGATCGCCAGGCACCCCTGCCTCAGCCGGCTCATCGGGCATTCATGCCTCCGCCGGATCGCCAGGCTCCGCTGCCTCAGCCGGCTCGTCAGGCTTTCATGCCTCAGCCCGGATCGCCAGGCTCCGCTGCCTCAGCCGGCTCGTCGGGCTTTCATGCCTCCGCCGGATCACCAGGCTCCCCTGCTTCTACGGCTCGTCAGGCTCTCATGCTTCAGCCGAATCGCCAGGCTCCCCTGCCTTAGCCGGTCTGTCAGGTTCCCGAGCCCCAGCCAGCTCGACAGTTTCCCTCACCTCAGCCGGCATGTCAGGTTCCCGCGCTTCAGTATGGGTAACCGGTCTGCTCCTGATCCCCAGGTTCATGCCCTTTACCGGTGTCCTGTGGCTGGAACTGCGCGTCGGGTAGGGGGTACTGTCACGTATACTCCCTCTCCGGCCTCTAAGTCATCAGGCTGCTGATTATCCCGCACACCTGTCACCATCGTCTCGTGCACCAGGGCCTCATGACATTCACCTGGACTCCATCACCTCCTTGATTATCTCCCCTATATCTGTCACTCCCCTTGGTTCTTTCCTCGGGTGTTATTGACTCTGTTTCATGTCGGTGCATTGTTTGTGTTTCGTGTTTATTGTTTTGTTTATTTATTAAAGCACTCACTCCCTGTACTTGCTTCCCGACTCTCAGCGCACTCGTTATAACAGCGGAGATTGGAGTATCTGTCCATAGGACCACTTTAAGCCGTACACTCCACAGAGCTGGGCTTTACGGAAGAGTGGCCAAAAAAAAGCCATTGCTTAAAGAAAACAAATAAGCAAACACGTTTGGTGTTTGCCAAAAGGCATGTGGGAGACTCCCCAAACATATGGAAGAAGGTACTCTGGTCAGATGAGACTAAAATTTAGCTTTTTGGCCATCAAGGAAAACGCTATTCCTGGTTCAAACCCAACACCTCTTATCACCACGAGAACACCAATATGGTGGTGGCAGCATCATGCTGTGGGGAAGTTTTCATCGGCAGGGACTGGGAAACTGGTCAGAATTGAAGGAATGATGGATGGCGCTAAATACAGGGAAATTCTTGAGGGAAACCTGTTTCAGTCTTCCAGAGATTTGAGACTGGGACGGAGGTTCACCTTCCAACAGGACAATACTGCTAAGCATACTGCTAAAGCAACACTGGAGTGGTTTAAAGGGAAACATTTAAATGTCTTGGAATGGCCTAGTCAAAGCCCAGACCTCAATCCAATTGAGAATCTGTGGTATTAATTAAAGATTGCTGTACACCAGAGGAACCCATCCAACTTGAAGGAGCTGGAGCAGTTTTGCCTTGAAGAATGGGCAAAACTCCCAGTGGCTAGATGTGCCAAGCTTATAGAGACATACCCCAAGTGACTTGCAGCTGTAATTGCTACAAAAGGTGACTCTACAATCTATTGACTGTTTTGGGGGGAGGGGGGTGAATAGTTATGCATGCTCAAGTTTTCAGTTTTTTTGTATTATTTCTTGTTTGTTTCACAATAAAACATATTTTCCATCTTCAATGTGGTAGGCAAAATCAATTTTAATTCCAGGTTGTAAGGCAACAAAATAGGAAAAATGCCAAGGGGGGTGAATACTTTCGCAAGCCACTGTAATTGGAGTCAGTAGTCAGCTAACCTGGAGTCCAATCAATGAGACGAGATTGGCGATGTTGGTTAGAGCTGCCCTACCCTATTAAAAAAAAAAGTTTGAGTTTTTTTGAGTTTGCTATTCACAAGAAGCATTGCCTGATGTGAACCATGCCTTGAACAAAATAGATCTCAGAAGACCTAAGATTAACAATTGTTGACTTGCATGAATCTGGAAAGGGTTACAAAAGTATCTCTAAAAGCCTTGATGTTCATCAGTCCACGATAAGACAAATTGTCTATAAATGGAGAAAGTTCAGCACTGTTGCTACTCTCCCTAGGAGTGGCCATCCTGCAAAGATGACTGCAAAAGCACAGTGTAGAATGCTCAATGAGGTTAAGAAGAATGCTGGAGTGTCAGCTAAAGACTTACAGAAATCTCTGGAACATGCTAACATCTCTGTTGACGTGTCTACGATACGTAAAACACTAATCAAGAATGGTGTTCATGGGAGATGCCACTGCTGTCCAAAACAAACCATTGCTACATGTCTGACGTTTGCAAATGTGCACATGGATGTTCCACAGCGCTACTGGCAAAATATTCAGTGGACAGATAAAACTACAGTTGAGTTGTTTGGAAGGAACACACACTATGTGTGGAGAAAAAAAGGCAAAGCACACCAACATCAAAACCTCCTTCCAACTGTAAAGTATGGTGGAGGGAGCATCAAACATGGTTTGAGGCTGCTTTGCTGCCTCAGGGCCTGGACAGCTTGCTATCATTGACGGAAAAATGAATTCCCAAATTTATCAACAATAAAAAAGTAAAAGAAAAATACCTTTATTTAAGCAGGAGAATGTTAGGCTATCTGTCCAACAATTGAAGCTCAACAGAAGTTTGGTGATGCAACAGGACAACGACCCCAAACACAGAAGTAAATCAACAACAGAATGGCTTCAACAGAAGAAAATATGTCTTCTGGAGTAGCCCAGTCAGAGTGCTGACCTCAACCCGATTGAGATGCTGTGGCATGACCTCAAGAGAGCAGTTCACACCAGACATCCCAAGAATATTGCTGAACTGAAACAGTTTTGTAAAGAGGAATATTCCAAAATTCCTCCTGACCGCTGTGCAGATCTGATCCGCAACAACAGAAAACGTTTGGTTGAGGTTATTGCTCCAAAGGAGGGTCAACCAGTTATTAAATCTAAGGGTTCACATACTTTTCCCACCCTGCACTGTGAATGTTTACACGGTGTGTTCAATAAAGACATGAAAAATTATAATTGTTTGTGTGATATTAGTTTAAGCAGACTGTGTTTGTCTATTGTTGTGACCTAGATGAAGTTCAGATCAAATTGTATTACCAATTTATGCAGAAATCTTATATTTATTTCCAAAGGGTTCACATACTATTTCTTGCCACTGTATGCCCTGGACATTCTGCTGGAGAAACACCACCAGCAGCAACCACTCAATGAGCTAGGTGAAGCGGAAGTAAGATCTATGTGATATATTTGACTGATTTATGTGAATTTATGGAGAAGATAAAGTGAATAGGAACTTAGACTAGACGTTATAGATAGCGAAACATCAAAGGAGATTGGGGCTTAGACATTTGAATTGACATGATTGCAACCATGCTGTAGTCATACGTCTTTCTGCCTCAGGTGCCTATCCTCAACCACTATAAACCGCATTTAATAGGAAAACTGACAACTACAGCCTTTGCTCTAAGAGCTGTAAAATAACCTGGATATGTCACATTACTGTTTTGTGTTCGTTCATCGGCAGTTGAAAATTAACTGTCTTTCTGATTGCCTCTCTCTGTTTCTCTCCTATGCCTTTCCCTCTCCCTCCCTCCCTCTCCCCAGGTGAGCTGCAGTTTGCATTTGTGTGTTTTCTCATTGGGACAGTGTACGTACGAGGGCTTTGAGCACAGGAAGCGTCTGCTGGCCCTGCTGTGTCGTAGTGATAGCCCGGATCTATACCTGGGCCTCATCGCAGCAGCTGGGAGAGATACCTACAGACTTCTCTGTGGACATTGTGTCTCAGGACAACTACCTCACCACGCTACAGGTGAGCTGGCATCAATGAAACCCCATCATTACTGATGTCTGTATTATAGAATATCTCCCCCAGTTCTAGAAGACAAAACAGACCGCACCGAAAATTGGTTAAAAGCAGCAGGTGGCCATCCTATCGCATCTGACCACAGAACACAGTCCATAATTTTCTATTAATTTCCTGATAATTCTACATGTTGAATCTGCTGCACACGGCCAGCGTTTGTTACGGTGTGACTCGTGTCTAACTTGCTCTCCATTTCCCTTCTCTCCATCAGGACTTCTTCCAGTTTGCCAGTGGGCCTGGGGTGGACGGCACCCTGCGGAAGAGGGCAGAGAAGTTCAAGGCCCACCTGACCACTGAGGTAGATCCTGACGATTGTGACCCTGTCGTAGTGTTACTGCCTGAGAGGATCACACTGGACTGAGCATGCTCTGAAGAACATCCAGGGTCATAGGTACGTGGGGGTCAGGAAATAGGACTGCAACCTTGTCTTAAAGAAGAGACATACATTTTTTTTAAATTTGTATTATTTATATTTTTATTTATTATACTTTTAGCCTTTTTTCACCCCAATTGGTAGTGATAGTCTTGTCCCATCCCTGCAACTCGCATACAGACTCGGGAGAGGCGAAGGTCAAGAGCCATGCATCCTCCGAAATTGTTGTGGGAAGAAACACCATAAGCGACCGAGGTCAGCTTGCATGCGCCTGGCCCGCCACAAGGAGTCGCTAGAGTGCGATGGGACAACGACATCCCGGCTGGCCAAACCCTCCCCTAATCCGGATGTCGCTGGGCAAATTGTGCGTCATCTCCCGGTCACGGCCAGCTGTGACACAGCGTAGGATCAAACCCAGGTCTGTAGTGACGCCTCTGTTTTCTTTGTCTTTCATTTCCTTCAAGTGTGTTGCCTTGAGTTTGACCATTCTTAGGAAAACAACTGACCTCCAAGGCTCTTGATGCTGGGGTGTCATTCTAGTTCTGGGCATGCTTCACCCTCCCTGGCTCTCTGTCTTTAACTTCTTTAACAGTTAACTTCTTTAACAGTCTACTCATAAACAGGCACATGTCCATCTAAAATGAACGGTCCAATTGGAATCAGGAATAAGGTCAATATGGCACTTTCTACGGGGATCATTCTAAGGTTCTAGAGGAGAATGGGGAAGTGTGGAAAACCTCAATGATACCCTCTAGTGGTCCTTCTGTGTTCATGTTAGCACCTATCATCAATAATTAGTTATTTTTTGGAATTGCCTATCTTACAGTATATCAGAAAAAGCCCAAATAAGCTACCGTGCTTTATTTAACACCATATCTGAAACTCTCATGTATTTTTTACAAGGTGTTTATAAGAAATGCTAGTGGGAAATGACCCTAGAACAGTTAATTCTGAACATTATGAACTCTCTGCCTTGATCTAACCGTGGCCACTGAAGACTTGTTGTTCAAATCACAAACCAAATCAAATGTTATTGGTCGTATACACATATTTAGCAGATTTTATTGAGGGTGTAGAGAAATGCTTGTGCTCCTAGCTCCAACACTGCAGTAGTATCTAACAGTACACAAGAATCTAAAAGTAAAAGAATGGAATTCAAAATTATAGATGTGTTTATGTGTGATGAGATGTATATGTGGATGTATATGTATATATGTATTATGGACAGTATGTGGATTGAATATGTAGTATATCTGAATACATAGGATAGAATAGTGTATGTACAACAATAGTTTAATAGGTTGGGCTAGACTAGTGTCACGATCGTGGAAATAACATTCGGAACAAGGCGCAGCATGATATGGGTTCCACATCCTTTTATTTGTGAAATGCACAAAACAAGAAAAAAGCAAACGATACGTGAAGCTATAGAGTGCTCACAGGCAACTACACATAAACAAGATCCCACAAACACAGTGGGGAAATGACTACCTAAATATGATCTCCAATCAGAGACAACGATAAACAGCTGCCTCTGATTGGGAACCATACCAGGCCAACATAGAAATAAAACAACCTAGATTACCCACCCTAGTCACACCCCGACCTAACCAAAATAGAGAATAAAAAGGCTCTCTATGGTCAGGGCGTGACAACTAGAATACAGTATATACAGTTAAAGTCAGAAGTTTACATACACTTAAGTTGGAGTCATTAAAACTCGTTTTTCAACCACTCCACAAAATTCTTGTGAACAAACTATAGTTTTTGCAAGTCGGTTAGGGCATCTACTTTGTGCATGCCACAAGTCATTTTCCCAACAATTGTTTACAGACAGATTATTTCACTTACAATTCTCTGTATCACAATTCCATTGGGTCAGAAGTTTACATACACTAAGTTGACTGTGCTTTCAAACAGCATGGGAAATTCCAGTAAATTATGTCATGACTTGAGAAGCTTCTGACAGGCTAATTGACATCATTTGAGTCAATTGGAGTTGTGGATGTATTTCAAGGTCTACCATCAAACTCAGTGCCTCTTTGCTTGACATCATGGAGAAATCAGCCAAGACCTCAGAAAAAAATTGTATACCTCCACAAGTCTGGTTTATCGTTGGAAGCAAATCCCAAGCGCCTGAAGGTACCACGTTCATCTGTACAAACAATAGTACGCAAGTATAAACACCATGGGACCACGCAGCCATCATACCGCTCAGGAAGGAGACGCCTTCTGTCTCCTAGAGATGAATGCACTTTGGTGCGAAAAGTGCAAATCAATCCCAGAACAACAGCAAAGGACCTTGTGAAGATGCTGGAGGAAACAGGTACAAAAGTATCTATATCCACAGTTAAACGAGTCCTATATAGACATAACCTGAAAGGCCGCTCAGCAAGGAAGAAGCCACTGCTCCAAAACCACCATAAAAAAGCCAGACTACGGTTTGCAACTGCACATGGGGACAAAGATTGTACTTTTTGGAGAAATGTCCTCTGGTCTGATGAAACAAAAATAGAACTATTTGGCCATAATGACCATCGTTATGTTTGGAGCAAAAACAGGGAGGCTTGTAAGCCCAGGAACACCATCCCAACCGTGAAGCACGGGGGTGGCAGCATCATGTTGTGGGGGTACTTTGCTGCAGGAGGGACTGGTTCACTTCACAAAATAGATTATATCATGAGGATATATTGTGGTTATATTGAAGCAACATCTCAAGACATCAGTCAGGAAGTTAAAGCTTGGTCGCAAATGGGTCTTCCAAATGGACTATGACCCCAAGCATACTTCCAAAGTTGTGGCAAAATGGCTTAAGGACAACAAAGTCAAGGTATTGGAGTGACCATCACAAAGCCCTGACCTCAATCCTATAGAAAATCTGTGGGCAGAACTGAAAAAGCATGTGCAAGCAAGGAGGCCTACAAACCTGACTCAGTTACACCAGCTCTGTCAGGAGCAATGGGCCAAAATTCACCCAACTTATTGTGGGAAGCTTGTGGAAGGCTACCCGAAACATTTGACACAAGTTGAACAATTAGATGCTACCAAATACTAATTGAGTGTAAACTTCTGACCCACTGGGAATGTGATGAAAGAAATAAAAGCTGAAATAAAACATTCTGTCTACTATTATTCTGACATTTCACGTTTTTAAAATGAAGTGGTGATCCTAACTGACCTAAGACAGGGACTTTTTACTAGGATTAAATGTGAGGTATTGTGAAAACTGAATTTAAATGTATTTGGCTAAGGTGTGTGTAAACTTCCGACTTCAGCTGTACATATGAAATCAAATCAAATTGTTTTTGTCTCATGTGCCGAATACAACAGGTGTAAGTAGACCTTACAGTGAAATACTTACTTATGAGCCCTTAACCAACAATGCAGTTAAAAAAAATCCAGATAAGAATAAGAGATAAAAGTAACAAGTAATTAAACAGAAGCAGTAAAGTACCAATAGCGAGACTGTATACAGGGGGGTACCGGTACACAGTCAATGTGCTGGGGCACCGGTTAGTTGAGGTAATATGTACATGTAGGTAGAGTTATTAAAGTGACTATGCATAGACGATAATAACAGAGAGTAGCAGCGGTGTATAAGAGGGCGGGGGTGGGGGGGGGGGGGGCAATTCAAATAGTCTGGGTAGCCATTTGATTAGGTGTTCAGGAGTCTTATGGCTTGGGGATAGAAGCTGTTTAGAAGCCTCTTGGACCTAGACTTGGCTCTCCGGTACCGCTTGCCGTGCGGTAGCAGAGGGAACAGTCTATGACTAGGGTGGCTGGAGTCTTTGACAATTCTTTGGGCCTTCCTCTGACACCGCCTGGTGTCAGTGATGTACTGGGCCATTCGCACTCCCCTCTGTAGTGCCTTGCGTTGGAGGCCGAGCAGTTGCCATACCAGGCAGTGATGCAACCAGTCAGGATGCTCTCAATGGTGCAGCTGTAGAACCATTTGAGGATCTGAGGACCCATGCCAAATATTTTCAGTCTCCTGACGGGGAATAGGTTTTGTCGTGCCCTCTTCACGACTGTCTTGGTGTGCTTGGACCATGTTAGTTTGTTGGTGATGTGGACACCAAGGAACTTGAAGCTCTCAACCTGCTCCACTGCAGCCCCGTCAAGGAGAATGGGGGTGTGCTCGGTCCTCTTTTTCCTGTAGTCCACAATCATCTCCTTTGTCTTGATCACGTTGAGGGAGAGGTTGTTGTCCTGGCACCACACGGCCAGTTCTCTGACCTCCTCCCTATAGGCTGTCTCGTTGTTGTCGGTGATCAGGCCTACCACTGTTGTGTCATCGGCAAACTTAATGATGGTGTTGGAGTCGTACCTGACCATGCAGTCATGAGTGAACAGGGAGTACAGGAGGGGACTGAGCACACACTCCTGAGGGGCCCCTGTGTGAGGATCAGCGTGGCGGATGTGTTGGTACCTACCCTTACCACCTGGGGGTGGCCCGTTAGGAAGTCCAGGAGCTTTGAGGGCACTATGGTGTTGAACGCTGAGCTGTAGTCAATGAATAGCATTCTCACATAGGTGTTCCTTTTGTCCAGGTGGGAAAGGGCAGTGTGGAGTGCAATAGAGATTGCATCATATGTGGATCTGTTGGGGCGGTATGCAAATTGGAGTGGGTCTCGGGTTTCTGGGATAATAGTGTTGATCTGAGCCAGGACCAGCCTTTCGAAGCACTTCATGGGTAAAACAGTATGTAAACATTATTAAAGTGACCAGTTTTCCATTATTAAAGTGACCAGTGTTCCATGCCTATGTACATAGGGCAGCAGCCGTTAAGGTCCAGGCTTGAGTAACTGGATGGTAGCCAGCTAGTGACAGTGACTAAGTTCAGGGCAGGGTACTGAGCGGAAGCCGGCTAGTGATGGCTATTTAACAGTCTAATATGTCTAATATAGCATGCAGTATCATTACTATTGACTGTAACCTTGGGTAATTGGTCATTCTCTTTGATTACACAACTTTAAATCTGTGTGTGCTTTTTGGTTACTCTGTTCTATAAATGTTACTTACAGATTACGTCCACTAGATGGTGGAGTTGATCTTCACTGTAGATCTGTTACTTTGGCTAGAGATCAATCTGGAGGAAAACATGTTTGGTCTCTGATAGTATCAATGGATTAATAAAACCATTGCATATTCTAGAATGAGGATGTCAGTTATACCTTCAAAATACATTTCCCCTATCAATCTGTGACACCAGTGCATCACTGTTCATAAGGTGCCGTATGGTACATGTTTCTGTTACATTTTGAACAGTGTTGAGGAGGCTGGTGTGTTTCAGGTTTGCTCTATGAGAGGAAAGATCCGCCAGCAAGACGTTGTCTTGGAGATGCTGCCACTGCCTTTTTGTGCATTCACAGCTGAGAATAGATCTGTCCCTCCAGGATTCCACGATTACAATTTGTTGTTGCAAAATCAGAAATTCCCCGCTTATTATACGAGTGCTTGCAAATTTCCACATAAAACAGTCAAATGATCGCCATTTTGTCGCATGGTTCAAAAAAGACACACATCAACAAACTTTTTCCCTCATCGGTGCATTTTCCCAACAAATTGGACAAAATCATTGCATATTGCCATGTGTAGCAGTGTGATGTTGTTCCCCTAGATTATGCACCAAATTGCACACAAGGACCAATTCAAATAGGCCAGGTCAAGAGGGGATGTTAATAATTTGATAATAATAATAATAATTCAGTGTGTTTTTTTATTTAATTACAGCTGCATAGCTAATGTTATTTTTTGGTGTACAAACACTTTTTCATATCAATATTGATATGTGATTGTAAAAGTTGAGTAAATTTTGGTTTGGCCCATCGCGGATTATCTGTATTTCCGTGCCCCTTATTGTTCTCTTTTGCCTGACCTTCGGCTAGCAAGGTGCCTGAGAGCTGTGACTGCGCCAAAGGATAAAATATTGTGTGTTGTCTCTTCATGTGCAGGGCAAATAAAAATAATCCAACCAGCAGACCTACAGTTGTGGCAGTGTTCTAATTAAAAGTACACAACGCAGAATGAACCACGCTACACATGCAACATTTCAGAATTGCCGCAGCAGAATCAAACATTTTGCCTGCAAATATCACAAAGAATTTCCTCTTAATCTTTAAGGGACTGAATAAATTACCAACACTTTTCAGATTGAGGAAGAATCAGAAACTCCCTACTGTTTAGTGTTGGCAGGGGGTGGTATGTGTGTGTGTGTGTGTGTGTGTGTGTCCCTCCATTTAGTCTGCCTTTAGTCTACTTTGTCAAGTGGTAGTTAATGTGAGACAGTGATGCAGTGAGCTCCATTGTGAGAGTAGTCAAAGCCATCCTAAAAACATTTGGGAGTTGATGGAGCTGATTTCACGATGTTCATGAGGCCTGAAATGGTGTGTGTGTGCGTGTGTGTGTGCGTGCTTGTTCTTGCGGATGTGTAAAGAATACCCTCTCATTGACTCTGAGGGGTTTGGAACAGGCCTTATGTTTGCCTGTTGATCCATCCAGTTCATCCATTCATCCATTTGTCTTTCATTCCTTCACTTCTGGTAGGTTTCTGTCCCTTAGCTCCAGTGATTCCCTTTGATGAGGCCCTGCTCTGTGAAACAGTCTGTGGAACCAATCAGAAGCTGGAAAGAGGAGAGCCTCCTAATGTAATTGCCTCAGCCAATGGAATCTCTACTATTGATGATGATTCACCTATAATTCTAATTCTATGGAAATGTTTTTGCATATAAAGATATTCTGGAACTCATTTCCCACCTATCTGATGAATGTTCTGAGCTGGTGGTCCATCAGATGACCCAAGTCCTGCTCTGTGGTTTGAGTGTCATGTATAGAGAGGAGGCTAGACTGGTATGGGCTTTCAGTGAAGAATAGAGAAGAGGTCTTCATTAAGGAGTTGAAAATGCATTGAAACTCAAGTGAACTCAGTTGTTCCTACACTATGTAAGTGGTCAGTGGTGGTCCATTCCCAAGCCTGCAGAACAGGACCATACACATGGACCGTGGTCCGTCACTCTCCCTCAGGGCGAGACATGTGTCAGCTGACCACTGGGGTTTCAACAACTATGGCTGGAATGAATAACTGACTAATTACTACCACATTTTCTCCACAGCAACGGAAGGAATCTCAACCAGACATTCAAATACATAGGAATCAGTGGAGGCTGGTGGGAGAAACTATTGGAGGATGGGCTCATTGTAATAGCTGGAATGGAATTAATGGAGTGGTATCAAACACCAAACATATGAAAATCACGTTTGACTCTGTTCCATTAATTCCATTCCAGCCATAACATGAGTCCGTCCTCCAATGGCTCCTCCCACCAGCTTCCGCTGATAGGAATATATTGGTGTAGGACCTAAAGCTTTAAAGCTAGAATCCTTAGTTGCTACAACATGTTTTGACTTAATGAATTAATGATATATACCCAATGATTCTTGAAGAATATAACTTATATTATGCCTCATGAGCTTAGTTCAAATGTCGTACCCCATAAGAACCCAAAATGGAAGCTTGTTTTACTCCAATGTTTGTAAACAATGTAAATATATTCAAACATTAGAAATGGTCTCATATCCTCAAACAAATGGATAAAACTATACTTCATCCAGCTTTTTACCAAAACAGAGGTGGGGTGCCGCTTTGTTATTGTTTCAATTAATGACAACTTTAATGGAAATGCTATTTCATATATTTAACAGACATGTGAACACCCTACTGTGGATGTGTTAGGGAATTTGACATCAGGAGTACAGCTCCTCAACATGCTCTCCAATTAGTTTGGACATTCAGTCAGACGGACCATCACTGTGTCCCATTTCATTCCAATAACCCCCCCACCCCTTCTAAAACTATCCTAATTGCGTCCGGAATTGCAACCATTTCCTTTTAATATCCCTGATTTGTTTCATTTGGGGAGCCCAGCCTGTGCTGCCTGTCACACACACACAGACACAGACACAGAGAACACAAAGACGGTCTAGAAAGCTGGAAGCGGAGGTTGATTTTGTGGAACCTGAAAACATACCCTCCCAGCCCCTGTCAGTCAATGTGGGTTTTTTACTCCATTAGATGTGGAATGGTCATTTCCATGGAGCTCACAGGTTGGTCAGGCTGCCAGTAAAAACACTGATCTCTCTGTCTCTCACTGTACCCCCTCAGAGCAGGAGCTAATGCATGGAAGGAGTGTGTGTGTATGTGTGTGTGTGTGTGTGTGTGTGTGTGTGTGTGTGTGTGTGTGTGTGTGTGTGTGTGTGTGTGTGTGTGTGTGTGTGTGTGTGTGTGTGTGTGTGTGTGTGTGTGTGTGCATGAGTGTGTGTGTGCATATGTGTGTGAATGAGAGAGAGTTATGGGTCAATCTGCATAGCCATATTTCTCAGGTTTCATGGAAGACTTGGCATTGTCTCTCTTTCTCACATTGACAGTCAATCTGTTTAAATTCATCACCACTTTGTGGTAAAGCGAGGTACATAATTGTAATGAATAGCTTGTCAGTGTGGGCTTTTAGTAATTGACCATGTCCCCATGATTACATGTGGGAAGGACTGGTACGGGATATGTGTGTGTGTGTGTGTGTGTGTGTGTGTGTGTGTGTGTGTGTGTGTGTGTGTGTGTGTGTGTTGCCTATAGGACTAGCTGCTTTTTACAGCGCTATATGGACCACTTTGGTTCTGAAGCCAAATGTGTGTTTATAAACCTGCACCAAGGTTTTTTTTCTCAGACTGTGAATTCTAAATGGCTCGGTCCAGCGAAGTACATCATTGTCATGAATAGCTCGTCAGAGTGTGGGCTTTTAGTAATTGACCATGTCCCCATGATTACATGTGGGAAGGACTGGTATTAGCCTAGTGGTTAAGAATGTTGGGCCAGTAAGCAAAAGGTCACTGGTTCAAATCCACGAGCCAGCTTGAGCAAGGAACTTAATACTGATTGCTCCTCTAAGTTGCTCAGGATAAGTGAATCAACTAAAATGTGAATGTTTAAAGCAAATTGGGATCATTCATGTTTAGAAAAAATGTAATTCACAGTACAGTTATTACGTATAGGAGGAGATATGCATCTGTAGGTCCAGGCTGTTTTCTATGCTGAGTATTCCCAACCCAGACAGTCTTTCCTGAGACATTGTGCATTACATGTCCACTGCGCTGCACACAATTTAAGCTTAGTCTTAAATGATGCAAGCCAATATATACCAGAGATAATGGACTGTTAATGTTACCAGCACCGTACCAGGCTGCATACTACTGCTGGCTTGCCTCGGTAGCTAAGCAGGGTGGGTCCTGGATGAGAGACCAGATGCTGCTGGAAGTGGTGTTGGATGGCCAGTAGGAGACACTCTTTCCTCTGGTCCCCAAAAGATATACCAAGGCAGTGATTGGTGACATGCCCCTGTATAGGGTGGTGTATTTTAGCTTGGATGTTAAACAGGTGTCCTAACTCTCTGGGTCACGAAAGATCCCATGGCACTTATCGTAAGAGTAAGGTTATAAACCCTGGTGAACTGGCTAAATTCCTAATCTGGCCCTCATACCATCATGGCCACCTAATCATCCCCAGCTTCCAATTGGCTCATTCCCCCTCTCCCTTGTAACTATTCCCCAGGCTGTTACTGTAAATGAGAATGTGTTCTCAGTAAATTTAGCTGGTAAAATAAGTTTATTTTATTTTATTGCAACCACACAACTCAACGGCCGGTTCACCAGTTGATCTATAAATTCTACATTTTTTCAAAGCCCTCAAGCACTATTGTCCGCTAAAGATGAACATCTGTTAATATCTGCAAATTTGTTGGCTGTCCAGAATCAAGACGACCTGTCCCCAGAGTTTCCTATACAGTTAATCTCTTTCCGTAACGTGCAGAACAGGCAGGGAAAAGGCTAGTAACGTCGTCCAGGAGATCAGGCAATAGGTAGATAACAGGAAATCCGATAGGCTAAAGTACAGGCAGGGAATAGGCGTCGTTAGTGAGGCAGGCAAAAACTATGATACACGGGAGGAATAACTCACAGGAAAAACAGAGCTCTGAAAGACGTGTGTCACAAAACAAACAATACCTCACAGTGATGGGGTGCAAAGAACTGAACTAAATAGTATTCAGGTGATTGGGATCTGGAGAGTGAGCTGCGTTTAGGGGATCTAGGTGTTTGAGATGGTGAGCTGGAGAGTGGGGTGGAAAGTGAGCTGCTTTCAGGGGATCTAGGTGTTTGAGAGGGTGAGCTGGAAAGTGGGGTGGAAAGTGAGCTGCTTTCAGGGGATCTAGGTGTTTGAGAGTGTGAGCTGGAAAGTGAGCTGGAAAGTGAGCTGCTTTCAGGGGATCTAGGTGTTTGAGAGTGTGAGCTGGAAAGTGAGCTGGAAAGTGAGCTGCTTTCATGGGATCTAGGTGTTTGAGAGTGTGAGCTGGAAAGTGAGCTGGAAAGTGAGCTGCTTTCATGGGATCTAGGTGTTTGAGAGTGTGAGCTGGAAAGTGAGCTGCTTTCAGGGGATCTAGGTGTTTGAGAGTGTGAGCTGGAATGTGAGCTGCTTTCAGGGGATCTAGGTGTTTGAGAGTGTGAGCTGGAATGTGAGCTGCTTTCAGGGGATCTAGGTGTTTGAGGGTGTGAGTTGAACGCAGACGTTACAGCCGTTGTAGCCTACTCCACGGCATTTATTCACTGATATCCTCTTATACTTTCAATCAGTTGAAAAGCGCAGCATCATATGAGGCAAAATGCATCTTACCATCTGTATTTCTATATGTTGAAAACATGATTGCTGGCATGCAAAACATTTTGGGACTACACTGTATAAACAATGGGCCAATGATACAAATACCAAAAGATTGTTTCTGGGTGGAGTTTTCCTTTAACTGCTGAGTGGGTGGGGGACAGAAGTAAGGGGAGCGCAGTCTGGTAGCCATGACTCTAGTCGATGGACTGCATTAGATTGGTCTATAGAGCTCATTCCCAGGACCATATCTGAATTGTGAATTCACATGTCATTTTATGACTTTTTCTTCTCGTTTAAACTATAGATAAATTGCAGTTTAAACGTTAGGCGCTATATGGACCACTTTGGTTCTGAAACCAGATGTGTGTTTATAAACCTTCACCAATGTATATTTTCTCTGATGGTGAATGGTAAACAGCTCGGTCCATCCTTCATGTAATGCACAATCAATCAGTGTTAACTACACTGTAAATATTATATGATTGACGCCATGTGAATGTGCAGTGAAGAATTGTGTGTATGTGCAGTAGGGATGTGACAAATGTAAAACCTTAATGTTTAAACTGCAAAGTTGAGTTTTTTTACAACAGAAAAATCCTAAAGTTACATGTGAATTCATAATGCAGATATGGTCCTGCTAATGACCTCTAGAAGGCAATGCAGTTAGTTCCATCTACTACAGGCTACCAGATGGCGCTCACCTTACTGCTGTCCCCCACCCACTTTGCAACAATGGTAGTTCATGCCATTTTTAGGTATTCTGCTGTGTGCCTCTCCTCCGTCTTCTCAGTGGTCAGTACATGGGACTTCATGTCCCACTTCTCATTAATGTGATGGCTCACTGCAGTGATGTATGACAGTGTTTTCATATACGTCCAATAATCTGTTGTTAATGCCACATATGGGGTGTTTGAAAGCTCTTGCTTTGTACTTACAGCGCAATTATTGAACAATTTCTCCATCCGGACCATCACAGTTTTTCGACATTGCATCTTGCAGCCTGGTTCTAGATATACCATATGGGTATTGAAGCAGACATCCTCTACCATTGACAATGTCTGCATAACAACTGGAATCATTTCTGGAATCAGCGCTGTGATTTTCTCACTCCGTCCCTTATTGTCTTCTGTGGGGTCTCACAATTAGGGGATTTGTTTCTAAAAGTTAACGATCCCAATTTCGTTTAAACGTTCACACCTCTGATGTGCCGTGAGAGTCAGTGAAAGATATGACCATGTGTGTAACTGTAGATTGTGTGTGTGCAGTGTGCATGCAAGTGTGTGTGTATGTGGTAGTCAAGCCTTTACCAATGTGAGCCCACTGGGCAGTCCCAGCACTCAGCTCCCCCACGCGGCTCAGGCTGCCCCTCTATCTCCCTCCATCAGTCCTGGTCCCCGAGGGTCAGTTTTGGAGCCCCCTCCCTCTGGTTTTACCTGGTTATTCCTTTCCCCCCTCAGAAGTTTTAAGTATGTTCATGAGGCAGGCACGTGCACTCTCCCAAGGAGTGTTTGAATGTGTGTGTGCGAGTGTGTGAGGAACAGTGGTTGAGAGAGCGTGTGTGTGTGTGTTTGAAGCTCAGAGTGTGTTAGTAACTATGCTCAGAGGAGAGCTATGCGTGTGAACAATGTGTTCTGTTATAGTAATCTGCAGAAGTAATTAATGGCAAGAGCTGAAAACAAGGCCATGGCCCTTTGAAGCCTGGTCAACAGCCGGCATGTGTGTCTTTGTGTGAGAGAGAGAAAGAGAGAGGGAGAGAGAGTGTGTGTGTGTGTGTGTGTGTGTTTCTTACTTGGTATGAAAGCCTGCTGTATTGGCCTGCTAACTTTAATGAAGTAATGCTTCAACAACTACTACCTAAGTGAACCTACTGAAGTGGTCAAAATATTGCTAGTTATGAATGAAACCTCTATGAGCATCTTACAAGGTGCAGTTATTTTCCATTCTTTTCATATTTGTCATGACACAAGGCGAGACCCAGATGTAGACACAAGAGGCAGATGGTTGGAGTCTTAAAATGTTTATTAATCCAAAAGGGTAGGCAAGAGAATGGTCGTGGACAGTTCAGAGTCCAGGAGGTACAGAGTGGCAGACAGGCTCGTGGTCAAGGCAGGCAGAATGGTCAGGTAGGCGGGTACAAAGTCCAGAAACAGGCAAGGGACAAAACCGGGAGGACAAGAAAAAGGAGAACGCAAAAACCAGGAGAACGGGGAAAACGCTGGTTGACTTGGAAACATACAGTACAAGACGAACTGGCACAGAGAGACAGGAAACACAGGGATAAATACACTGGGGAAAATAAGCGACACCTGGAGGGGGTGGAGACAATCACAGGAACAGGTGAAACAGATCAGGGCGTGACAATATTGTAATGTAATGTACACCCTGCAGCTGTAGGCAAGGATAAGGGCGCAAGAAAGCATATCCTTGAGTTTAGCCATGAGATTCTAACTCTTGGGATGGAGGCTGACTGGGGACACACAGTACCAGCCAAAAGTGTGGACACACCTACTCATTCAAGGGTTTTTCTTTATTTGTACTATTTTATACTTTATAGAATAATAGTGAAGACTTCAAAACTATGAAATAACACATATCGAATCATGCGGTTACCAAAAAAGCTTTAAACAAATCAAAATATATTTTATATTTGAGATACAAAGTAGTCACCCTTTGCCTTGATGACAGCTTTGCACACTCTTGGCATTCTCTCAACCAGCTTCATGAGGTACTCACCTGGAATGCATTTCAATTAACATGTGTTTCATGTTAAATAGTTAATTTGTGGAATTTCATTCCTTATTAATGCGATTGAGCCAATCAGTTGTGTTGTGACAAGGTAGGGGTGGTATACAGAAGATATCCCTATTTGGTAAAAGACCAAGTCCATATTATGGCAAGAACAGCTCAAATAAGCAAAGAGAAACGACAGTCCATCATTACTTTAAGACATGAAGGTTAGTCAATCCGGAACATTTCAACCACTTTGAAAGTTTCTTCAAGTACAGTCGCAAAAACCATCATGCGCTATGATGAAACTGGCTCTCATAAGGATCGCCACAGGAAAGGAAGACCCAGAGTTACCTCTGCTGCAAAGGATAAGTTCATTAGAGTTACCAGTCTCAGAAATTGCAGCCCAAATAAATGTAGATGTATGACACACGCACGCACACGAACACACATACACTGTCACTGCCTTTGTGTTTGTCTTTGCATTCACAGCTAAGAATAGATTACCAACACTTTTCATACTGAGGACTCAGAGACGCCCCGTTGTTTAGTGTTGGCAAGGGGTGGTATGTGTGTGTGTGTGTGTGTGTGTGTGTCTGTGTGTGTCTCCCTCCCTTTAGTCTGTGCCTTTAGTCTCTTTTGTCAAGTGGTAGTTAATGTGAGACAGTGATGCAGTGAGCTCCATTGTGAGAGTAGTCAAAGCCATCTTAACAACATTTGGGGGTTGATGGAGCTGACTTCACAACATTCATGAGGGCAGAAATTGTGTGTGTGTGTGTGTATGTATGTGCGTGCATGTGTGTTCTTGCACATGTGTAAAGAATACCCTCTCATTGACTCTGAGGGGTTTGGAACAGGCCTTATGTTTGCCTGTTGATCCATCCAGTTCATCCATTCAACCATTTGTCTTTCATCCGCCACTTCTGGTAGGTTTCTGTCCCTTAGCTCCAGTGATTCCCTTTGATGAGGCCCTGCTATGTGAAACAGTCTGTGGAATCAACCAGATGCTGGAAAGAGGAGAGCCTCATAATATAATTACCTCAGCCAATGGAATCTCTACTATTGGTGTTGAGTCACCTATAATTCTAATTATATGGAAATGTGTTCCGCAGTCTCAGGCTTCGCTTGTTATGCTCCATAGAATGTTTTTTATTATTATTATAATTGTTTTTGCATGTAAATAAATTCTGGAACTCATGTCCCACCTATCTGATGAATGTTCTGAGCTGGTGGTCCATCAGATGACCCAAGTCCTGCTCTGTGGTTTGAGTGTTTTGTATAGAGAGGAGGCTAGACTGGTATGGGCTTTCAGTGAAGAATAGAGAAGAGGTCTTCATTAAGGAGTTGAAAATGCATTGAAACTCAAGTGAACTCAGTTGTTCCTACACTATGTAAGTGGTCAGTGGTGGTCCATTCCCAAGCCTGCAGAACAGGACCATACACATGGACCGTGGTCCGTCACTCTCCCTCAGGGCGAGACACGTGTCAGCTGACCACTGGGGTTTCAACAACTATGGCTGGAATGAATAACTGACTAATTACTACCACATTTCCTCCACAGCAACGGAAGGAATCTCAGCCAGACATTCAAATACATAGGAATCAGTGGAGGCTGGTGGGAGAAACTATTGGAGGATGGGCTCATTGTAATAGCTGGAATGGAATTAATGGAGTGGTATCAAACACCAAACATATGAAAATCACGTTTGACTATATTCCAGCTATTACAATGAGTCAGTCCTCCAATAGCTCCTCCCACCAGCCTCCACTGAAAGGAATACACTAAATGGACAAAAGTAGATGGACACCCCTTCAAATTAGTGGATTTGTCTCTTTCAGCCACACCCGTTGCTGACAGGTGTATAAAATCGAGCACACAGCCATGCAATCTCCATTGACAAACATTGGCAGTAGAATGACCCATAATGAAGAGCTCAGTGACTTTCAACTTGGCACCATCATAGGGTGTCACAATTCCAACAAGTCAGTTTGTCAAATTTCAGCCCTGCTAGAGCTGTCCAGTAAACTGTAGGGGATGTTATTGTGAAGCGGAAACATCTAGAAGCAACAACGGCTCAGCCGCGAAGTGATAGGCCACACAAGCTCACAGAACGGGAACGGCGAATGCTGAAACGCGAGTCGCGTATAAAATATTCTGTCCTCAGATGCAACACTTACTACTGAGTTCCAATCAAATCAAATGTATTTATATAGCCCTTCGTACATCAGCTGATATCTCAAAGTGCTGTACAGAAACCCAGCCTAAAACCCCAAACAGCAAGCAATGCAGGTGTAGAAGCACGGTGGCTAGGAAAAACTCCCTAGGAAGGCCAAAACCTAGGAAGAAACCTAGAGAGGAACCAGGCTATGAGGGGTGGCCAGTCCTCTTCTGGCTGTGCCGGGTGGAGATTATAACCGAACATGGCCAAGATGTTCAAATGTTCATAAATGACCAGCATGGTCAAATAATAATAATCACAGTAGTTATCGAGGGTGCAGCAAGTCAGCACCTCAGGAGTAAATGTCAGTTGGCTTTTTTAGCAGGTCCGGTGAACAGGTCAGGGTTCCATAGCCGCAGGCAGAACAGTTGAAACTGGAGCAGCAGCAAGGCCAGGTGGACTGGGGACAGCAAGGAGTCATCATGCCAGGTAGTCCTGACGCATGTTCCTCCAATCTGCTTCTGGAAGCAAAGTCAGCACAAGAACTGTGTCGGGAGCTTCCTGAAATGGATTTCCATGGCCGAGCAGCCTCACACAAGCCTAAGATTACCTTGCGCAATGCCAAGCGTTAGCTGGAGCAGTGGAAACACATTCTCTGGAGTGATGAATCACGCTTCACCATCTGGCAGTCACACAGATTAATCTGGGTTTGACAGATGCCAGGAGAACGCTACCTGCCCCAGAGGGCCAACTGTAAAGTTTGGTGGAGGAGGAATAATGGTCTTGGGCTGTTTCATGGTTCGGGCTATGTCCCTTAGTTCCGGTGAAGGGAAATCTTAACGGTACACCATACAATAACATTTTTGACGATTCTGTGTTTGTCACACCCTGGCCTTAGTTATCTTTGTTTTCATTATTATTTTAGTTAGGTCAGGGTGTGACATGGTGAAGTATGTGTTTTTGTATTGTCTAGGGTGTTGTATGGTTTAGGGGGTTAAGTAGAGTAGATGGTTTAGTGTTCAGTGTAGGTGTCTAGGAAAGTCTATGGTTGCCTGAATTGGTTCTCAATTAGAGACAGCTGGTTATTGTTGTCTCTGTTTGGGAGCCATATTTAAGGCAGCCATAGGCTTTAGCTGGTTGTGGGTAATTGTCTATGTGTAGTGTTTGTGTCAGCACTATTTATATGTATAGCTTCACGGTCGTCAGTTTGTTATTTTGTTAGTTTGTGTATTGTTGTTCGTTTCTTGTTTTTTCTCTCTTCTTTAATAAAAGAAGATGTATTTTGCACACGCTGCGCCTTGGTCCTCTCTCTCACCCAAAGACGATCGTGACAGAATTACCCACCAATCTAGGACCAAGCGGCGTGTCAAGCGGCAACAGGACCCACCTACACAGGATTCATGGACATGGGAGGAGATACTGGATGGAAAGGGACCTTGGGCACAACCGGGAGAATATCGCCTCCCTCGTGAAGAGCTGGAGGCAGCTAAAGCCGAGAGGAGGCGATATGAGGAGGCAGCACGGAAGCAAGGCTGGAAGCCCGTGAGTACAACCCAAAAATTTCTTGGGGGGGGCCTTAAAGGGAGTGTGGCGAAGTCAGGTAGGAGACCTGTGCCTACTCCCTGTACTTACCGTGGAGAGCGAGAGTACGGGCAGACACCGTGTTACGCAGTAGAGCGCATGGTGTCTCCTGTACGCGTGCATAGCCCGGTTCGGTACATTCCAGCTCCACGTATCGGCCGGGCTAGATTGAGCGTTGAGCCGGATGTCATGAAGCCGGCCCAACGCATCTGGTCACCAGTGCGTCTCCTCGGGCCGGCTTACATGGCACCAGCCTTACGCATGGTGTCCCCGGTTCGCCTACATAGCCCGGTGCGGGTTATTCCACCTCCCCGCACTGGTCGGGCGACGGGGAGCATACAACCAGGTAAGGTTGGGCAGGCTCAGTGCTCAAGGGAGCCAGTACGCCTGCACGGTCCGGTATTTCCGGCGCCACCTCCCCGCCCCAACCCAGTACCACCAGTGCCTCCTCCACGCACTAGCCCTATAGTGCGTGTCTCCAGCCCTTTACCACCAGTGCCTACACCACGCACCAAGCCTCCTGTGTGTCCCCAGAGTCCTGTGCGTCCTGTTGCTGCTCCCCGCACTAGCCCTGAGATGCGTGTCCTCAGCCCGGTACCACCAGTTCCGGCACCACGCACTAGGCCTAATGTGCGTCCCCAGGGTCCAGCATGCCCTGTTCCTTCTCCCCGCACTAGCCCTGAGATGCGTGTCCTCAGCCTGGTACCTCCAGTTCCGGCACCACGCACCAGGCCTACAGTGCGTCTCAGCCGGCCAGAGTCTGCCGTCTGCCCAACGGCGCCTGAACTGCCCGTCTGCCCAACGGCGCCTGAACTGCCCGTCTGCCCAACGGCGCCTGAACTGCCCGTCTGCCCAACGGCGCCTGAACTGCCCGTCTGCCCAACGGCGCCTGAACTGCCCGTCTGCCCAACGCCGTCTGAACTGTCCGTCTGCCAAGCGCCGCATGAACTGCCCGTCTGTACTGAGTATTCAAAGCCGCCCGTCTGTACTGAGCCTGCAAAGCCGCCCGTCTGTACTGAGCCTGCAAAGCCGCCCGTCTGCCATGAGCCTTCAGAGCCGTCCGCCAGACAGGAGCCGCTAGAGCCTTCCGCCAGACAGGGGCAGCCAAAGCCTTCCGCCAGACAGGATCAGCCAGAGCCTTCCGCCAGACAGGATCAGCCAGAGCCTTCCGCCAGACAGGATCAGCCAGAGCCTTCCGCCAGACAGGATCAGCCAGAGCCTTCCGCCAGACAGGATCAGCCAGAGCCTTCCGCCAGACAGGATCAGCCAGAGCCTTCCGCCAGCCATGAGCAGCCAGATCCGTCAGCCAGCCATGAGCAGCCAGATCCGTCAGCCAGCCATGAGCAGCCAGATCCGTCAGCCAGCCATGAGCAGCCAGATCCGTCAGCCAGCCATGAGCAGCCAGATCCGTCAGCCAGCCATGAGCAGCCAGATCCGTCAGCCAGCCATGAGCAGCCAGATCCGTCAGCCAGCCATGAGCCGTCCAGCCAGGATCCGCCAGATCCGTCCAGCCAGGATCCGCCAGAGCCGTCCAGCCAGGATCCGCCAGAGCCGTCCAGCCAGGATCCGCCAGAGCCGTCCAGCCAGGATCCGCCAGAGCCGTCCAGCCAGGATCCGCCAGCCAGCCAGGATCCGCCAGAGCCAGCCAGCCAGGATCCGCCATTCAGTCCGGTGCTGCCCCTTAGTCCGGTGCTGCCCCTTAGTCCGGTGCTGCCCCTTAGTCCGGTGCTGCCCCTTAGTCCGGTGCTGCCCCTTATCCCGGTGCTGCCCCTTATCCCGGTGCTGCCCCTTATCCCCGTGCTGCCCCTTATCCCGGTGCTGCCCCTTATCCTGGTGCTGCCCCTTAGTCCGGTACTGCCCCTTAGTCCGGTGCTGCCACTTAGTCCGGTGCTGCCCCTTAATCCAGTGGGGTTAAGTTGGAGGGTGGTCATTTGGAGGAGGCTACGAAAGCGGGTAGTGACTATGGTGGGGTGGGGACCACGACCAGTACCAGAGCCGCCACCGTGGACAGACGCCCACCCAAACCCTCCCCTAGACTTTATGCTGGTGCGCCCGGAGTTCGCACCTTAAGGGGGGGGTTATGTCACACCCTGGCCTTAGTTATCTTTGTTTTCATTATTATTTTAGTTAGGTCAGGGTGTGACATGGTGAAGTATGTGTTTTTGTATTGTCTAGGGTGTTGTATGGTTTAGGGGGTTAAGTAGAGTAGATGTTTTAGTGTTCAGTGTAGGTGTCTAGGAAAGTCTATGGTTGCCTGAATTGGTTCTCAATTAGAGACAGCTGGTTATTGTTGTCTCTGATTGGGAGCCATATTTAAGGCAGTGTAGTGTTTGTGTCAGCACTATTTATATGTATAGCTTCACGGTCGTCAGTTTGTTATTTTGTTAGTTTGTGTATTGTTGTTCGTTTCTTGTTTTTTCTCTCTTCTTTAATAAAAGAAGATGTATTTTGCACACGCTGCGCCTTGGTCCTCTCTCTCACCCAAAGACGATCGTGACAGTGTTTCCAACTTTGTGGCAACAGTTTGGGGAAGGCTCTTTCCAGTTTTAGCATGACAATGCCCCTGTGCACAAAGAGAGGTCCATACAGAAATGTTTTTTCCAGATCGGTGTGGGAGAACATGACTGGCCTGCACAGAGCCCTGACCTCAACCCCATCGAAGACCTTTGGGATGAATTGGAATGCAGACTGCGAGCCAGGCCTAATTGCCCAACATCAGTGCCCGACCTAACTAATGCTCTAGTGGCTGAATGGAAGCAAGTCCCTGCAGCAACGTTCCAACATCTAGTTGAAAGACTTCCCAGAAGAGTGGAGGCTGTTATAGCAGCAAAGGGGGGACAAACTCCATATTAATGCCCATGATTTTGGAATGAGATGTTCGACGAGCAGGTGTACACATACTTTTTGTCCTGTAGTGTATATTGGTGTAGTTGCTACATACAATTTTTTTGTAAATGAATTAATGATATATACCCATTGATTCTTGAATAATATAACTTATAAATGCCTCATGGGCTTAGTTCAACTGTCGTACCCCATCAGAACTGAAAATGTAAGCTTGTTGTACTCCAATGTTAGTAAACAACGTATATGTACCCAAACACTATATATCCTCAAAACATGGTTAAAACTAGAATTTTGATATTATGGATGGTCGTTCCTTATTTCCATAGCTCTGTCTATGAATTTGAGAACGGTTATATTCCTCCAGGCTTATCCCTCAGCTTTTTACCAAAACAGATGCGGGGTGACCGTTTTGTTATTGTTTAAATTAAGGACTCTTGTTTTAATGGTTAAACTATTTCAGATCATTAACAGACGTGTCAACACCCTACTGTGGACAGGCATTTGACTTCAGGAGTACAGCTACTCGCCAAGCTCTCCAATCACACTGAAAAAAAATATAAACACAACATGTACAGGGTTGGTCCCATGTTTCATGAGCTGAAATAAAATATCCTGGAACTTTTTCATATGCACAAAAAGCTTATTTCTCTCAAATTTTGTTCACAAATTAGTTTACATCCCTGTTAGTGAGCATTTCTCTTTTGCCAAGATAATCCATCCACCTGGCAGGTGTGGTATATCAAGAAGCTGATAAAACAGCATGATCCTTACACAGGTGCACCTTGTGCTTGGCGACAATAAAAGGTGACTCTATAATGTGCATATTTGTTACACAACACAATGCCACAAGTTTAAAGGGAGTGTGGAATTGACAGGTTGACTGCAGCAATGTCCACCAGAGATTTGAATGTTCATTTTTCGTCCATAAGCCACCTCCAATAATTTTGGGTATCATCTTTCCAAGGTCTCCGACTGAATTCACCAACCGACGTTCCTCTGCACTGCCACGCGCAACTTTTTCTCAGCTGGCACAATTTGATTGGCTGCTGTCCAATTCAAACTGTAATCCGTTAAATGAAGAGATGATGCGCTGCACACTTTTTTTAAGAGCATCATTTTTTATATTTGGGCTTGGGGAGGGTATCAAGTCAGGTCGGGTCAAAAGGCTCAAGTCCAAGTTAAGTCACAAGTCATTGGTGTTAAAGTCAAAGTCGAGTTGCAAGTCATCATATTTGTGACTCGAGTCTGGCTCGAGTCCATGTCATGTGACTCGAGTCCACACCTCTGGTTATCTGTGACCATCAGATGCTTATCTGTATTCCGAGTCATGTGAAATCAATAGATTAGGGCCTAATGAATTCATTTCAATTGACTGATTTCCTTATATGAACTGTAACTCAGTAAAATCTTTTAAATTGTTGCATGTTGCATTTATATTTTTGTTCAGTGTTATTTGGAGTTCCAGTCAGACGGACCATCACTGTGTCCAATTCCAACAACCCCCCAGCACTTGTAAAACCATCCTGCTTGGGTCAGGAATTGCAACTATTTTCCTTTTAATATCCCTGATATGTTTGATTTGCACACACACACACACGCACGCACGCACACACACACACACACACACACACACACACACACACACACACACACACACACACACACACACACACACACACACACACACACACACACACACACACACACACACACACACACACACACACACACACACACATACGGTCTAGAAAGCAGGGTGCGGAGGTTTATTTTGTGGAACCTGAAAACATACCCTCCCAGCCCCTGTCAGTCAATGTGGGTTTTTCACTCCAGGTTGGTCAGGCTGCCAGTAAAAACACTGATCTCTCTGTCTCTCACTGTACCCCCTCAGCAGAGCAGGAGCTAATGCATTGAGGGAGTGTGTGTATGCGTGTGAGTGTGTTTGCGTGTGCGTACGTGTTTGCATGCGTGAGTGTGTGTGCGCACAAGTCTGTGTGTGAATGAGAGAGAGTTATGGGTCAATCTGCATAGCCATATTTCTCAGGTTTCATGGAAGAATTGGCATTGTCTCTCTTTCTCACATTGACAGTCAATCTGTTTAAATTCATCACCACTTTGTGGTAAAGCGAGGTACATAATTGTAATGAATAGCTTGTCAGTGTGGGCTTTTAGTAATTGACCATGTCCCCATGATTACATGTGGGAAGGACTGGTACGGGATATGTGTGTGTGTGTTTGTGTGTGTGTTGCCTATAGGACTAGCTGCTTTTTACAGCGCTATATGGACCACTTTGGTTCTGAAGCCAAATGTGTGTTTATAAACCTGCACCAAGGTTTTTTTTCTCAGACTGTGAATTCTACATGGCTCGGTCCAGTTCTTCATGTAATACACAGTCAATCAGCATTAACTACACTGTAAATATTATAGGAAATTGAGTTACGCCATGTGAATGTGCAGTCAAGAATTGTGCGTATGTGCAGTGAGAGTCAGTGAAAGATATGACCATGTGTGTAACTGTAGATTGTGTGTGTGCAGTGTGCATGCAAGTGTGTGTGTGGTAGTCAAGCCATTACCAATGTGAGCCCACTGGGGCAGTCCCAGCACTCAGCTCTCCAACGCGGCTCAGGCTGTAGGAGGCTCTATCTCCCTCCCTCTCATACAGTCCTGGTCCCCGAGGGAGGGAGGGAGGGAGGGGGGGGGGGAGGAGAGAGAGAGAGAGAGAGAGAGAGAGAGAGAGAGAGAGAGAGAGAGAGAGAGAGAGAGAGAGAGAGAGAGAGAGAGAGAGAGAGAGAGAGAGAGAGAGAGAGAGAGAGAGAGAGAGAGAGAGAGAGAGAGAGAGAGAGAGAGAGAGAGAGAGAGAGAGAGAGAGAGAGAGAGAGAGAGAGAGAGAGAGAGAGAGAGAGAGAGAGAGAGAGAGAGAGAGAGAGAGAGAGAGACTTACTGGTATGAAGTAATGCTTCAACAACTACTACCTAAGTGAACCTACTGAAGTGGTCAAAACATTGCTAGTTATGAATGAAACCTCTTTCAAGGCAAAGTTATTTTCCTTTCTTTTCACCTTTGTCATGACACAAGGCGAGACCCAGATGTAGACACAGGAGTCAGATGGTTGGAGTCTTAAAATGTTTATTCATCCAAAAGGGTAGGCAAGAGAATGGTCGTGGACAGTTCAGAGTCCAGGAGTGGCAGACAGGCTCGTGGTCAAGGCAGGCAGGTACAAAGTCCAGAAACAGGCAAGGGACAAAACCGGGAGGACTAGAAAAAGGAGAATGCAAAAACCAGGAGATTGGGAAAAACGCTGGTTGACTTGGAAACATACAAGACGAACTGGCACAGAGAGACAGAAAACACAGGGATAAATACACTGGGGAAAATAAGCAACACCTGGAGGGGGTGGAGACAATCACAGGAACAGGTGAAACAGATCAGGGCATGACAATATTGTAATGTAATGTACACCCTGCAGCTGTAGGCAAGGATAAGGGCGCAAGAAAGCATATCCTTGAGTTTAGCCATGAGATTCTAACTCTTGGGATGGAGGCTGACTGGGGACACACAGTACCAGCACACGCACACACACCAGCACACACACACACACACTGACAGAGGAGGTACTATTATCGGGTGCCAGAAGGAATGTCAAAGTTTTCTCACTAAAAACAGACAGTATTACATTTGTCTGACACAGGGCTCAAAACAACCTCTCTCAACATATCACCACCTCCATTTCAATAACGAACGATTAGAGGTTGCATTTTATATAGTCCTTTTTAAACACTATATTGAAACATCTTTCTAACCACAACGATTGGATTTCCTTGTGACCCACCAAGTAACCAACACCAAAGTTTATTTTCAGGACCCTGTTTTAAGCCACACACTTCCTGATCCTGCACCATCTCCACTTCTACTCTACCTGAGGCCTCTCGTCCTCTCTCCTCTCCTCCTCCCTCCCCTCCTGCCGTCTTTCCTCTGTGCATGTGTATTTTCCTCCTGCTGTGTGAAGTGTGGAGCAGCAGTGAACTCTCATTGATCTCACTGCTGAGTCTGTCTGCCATGCTCGCCTTCTCCTGTGGATCATGTAGTATTGGATATCCCACTTGGCACAAACTTAATTTCAATGTCTAGTTTTGATTTACCTTTGAATTCACATTAGATGACAACTCAACCAATGTGAAATAATAATAACAAAAAAAGTTGGGTGAAAAAAACACAAAATTCCCTGATATTGATGACTTTTTGGAAATCCAATCAGTTGTCCACCTTGATTACATTTTACATTTTAGTCATTTAGCAGATGCTCTTATCCAGAGCGACTTACAGTAGAGTGCATACATTTTATTACATTTTTTACATACTGAGACAAGGATATCCCTACCGGCCAAACCCTCCCTAACCCAGACGACGCTATGCCAATTGTGCGTCGCCCCACGGACCTCCCGGTTGCGGCCGGCTGCGACAGAGCCTGGGCGCGAACCCAGCCCAGCCTGGGCGCGAACCCAGAGACTCTGGTGGCGCAGCTAGCACTGCGATGCAGTGCCCTAGACCACTGCGCCACCCGGGAGGCTATTGTGATTCAATGTCAGTCATCACATAGATATTTGATTTTTAAATGATGTGGAAACAACGTTGATTCAACCAGTTGTTGCCCAGTGGTATACAACTGTAACTATCTTTCTCAGGTTTCTGTCTTTCTCGCTGTTTGTAAGAGTTTTTTTTTTTATCCCAGTCAGAGGAGAGCTTTTTTTGTGTGTGTGTGTGTGTGTGTGTGTGTGTGTGTGTGTGTGTGTGTGTGTGTGTGTGTGTGTGTGTGTGTGTGTGTGTGTGTGTGTGTGTGTGTGTGTGTGTGTGTGTGTGTGTGTGAGAGAGTGTGTGTAGCCTTTGGCATGCGGTGCTACACCCTAGCAGACCCTATCACAGCAGAGAGGATCTGAGCCCTGGAATACATCCTCCCTCCCTGCATCCCCCCATTTCTCTCTATCCATTTTATGAAAGAATGTCTTTAAAAAGTAAACAATAAAACGGCCCAGCTTGCTGTGGGTGGGGCTGAGCCCAGATCTTCATGGCCTCTCTGTTTTCTTAGTGTCCGTGTGTTGGAGTGAGCGCTATGAAGTGAAAGTTGACCTCTCCCAGCAGTTCTTGGCCCTGGCGACATCCCTGTCAAAGGCTTCGGGAGGGAGAGGAAGGGCAAAAGGGAAAGTCAGAGCTCAATATGACTTTCAGCTGTATATATGGGGATGGCTATACAGTCATCAGCAGCCATGTTTCTTATTCTTTATTACTGAGAGTTAGGCTATCCACCCAAAAACCTCCCTGCTCACTTCTGGGGAGGGGGAGAGAATGGTAAAGTCCAATGACTTAAACAGCCATTTAACAGTCTTTAGTGTGTTTACATAGTGCCTGCTCCATGCATGTCTAAATCCCATTTATGTTGTAACAGCATTTTGGAGGAGGCAACATGGAGCGTACCATCCTCAGGAGTTAATGGGAGGAGGATAAATGGACCATACCATCCTCAGGAGTTAATTGTCATTGGGGGTGGCAGGTAGCCTAGCGGTTAAGAGCGTTGAGCCAATAACTGAAAGGTTACTGGTTCGAATCCCTGTGCTGACTAGATGAAAAATCTGCCGGTCTGCACTTGAGCAAGGCACTTAACCCTAATTGCTCCTGTAAGTCGCTCTGGGTAAGAGCGTCTGTAAAATCTTAAGGAGAGGGGGATAAATGGACCATACCATCCTCGGGAGTTAAGGGGAGGAGGATAAATGGAGAGTACCATCCTCAGGAATTAAGGGGAGGAGGATAAATGGAGAGTACCATCCTCAGGAATTTAGGGGAGGAGGATAAATGGAGTGTACCATTCTCAGCAGGAGGTTAGGAGCAATGAGGCAGTACCTGGTTTGGGCACAGGCAGTATTGGAGTGATCACAAATTCGAAAGTCCCAGTGGTCTGTGTGTCCGTGCCTATGTATCTTTTAAAGAGTATGGGTCATCTGGGTAAATTGTAATCCATATATTTGTATACAGTCTACTGAGCAGAATTTCAAATCACTCTCTCTCTTTGTCTTCCTCAGCAGGTGTGTGAAGTGCTAGCCCGTTAATCACAGTCTAAGTCTCATGGTACAGTAGGACCTGTGATTTATTCACAGACCTTTTAAAAGTCCAGAAAAATAAATTTTCCTCTCTTTTCTTCCTTCAAGTCTTTAATATAACGGTAAATCTTTCTCCCCACTCCTCTTTCTCTTCCCCCACCTCTCTTCTTTTCTCTTTCTCTCACTGTCTTTCTCTCTCTGTCTTTCACTCCCCCCCCCTCCCCCTATCACCCTCTCCTATTTCTGTGGTCTAGTGCCCGAACAGATTTTACAGACAGGCGGGGGAACCAGGTTTCTGGAGGGGGAACCAGGTTTCATGGGACAGACAGCCAGGACAGTGGGGCCCAGATGGTTGGTTGGAGGACTGGATTGGGCTGGTGGGATAACAGGCTCTCTGTCTTCCCTTTATCCTCCCACCATCCTCTCTCTCTCTCCCTGGCCAGACTCCCACCCTCCTCTCTCTCTCTCTCTCTCTCCCTGGCCAGACCCCCACCCTCCTCTCTCTCTCTCCCTGGCCAGAATCCCATCTCACCTCAGTTACTCAGCTCTAATCCGAGCCCTGTCTCGTGCTGCTGTCACCACTGCAACTAAAATAGTTTAATTTGACAAGCCTCTGTCAGTGTGTGTGTGTGTGTGTGTGTCTGTCAAAGTTTGCATGTGTCTCTTTCTGTGGGAGTGTGTGTGTCTGTCAATGTGTGTGTGTGTGTGTGTGTGTGTCTGTGTGTGTGTGTGTGTCTCTCTCTCTCTGTGTACTGTGTGTCTCTGTCAGTGTGTACGTCAGGGCCAGGCATACTGGAGCAAGGTGGCCACGAGCTTGACCTATGAGAGACCTTTCATACCAATGGTAAACCACAGGCAATAAACACAGCCCTGATATACACACAATACAGGGCTTGATCCGGCCAAATGGTTATAGATATGGCTGAGTACTGAGACATGGCCAGAGGTTTGAGATGGGGCCTAATGGTTGGATTTATGGCCAATTTGTTATAGATATGACCAAGAGTTTGAGATCATGCCAAAGGCTTTTAGATTTAGCAACCCAAGCACCTTCAACTCAACCAAGGCAATACAGACAAATGCTTGCACACGCACACACTCACACACACACCCATACGCACACAAACACACACAAATGCAGGCGCACACACACACACAATGTAATTCTCCCTCTAAGGAGTAGGCGAGGCCCTAACAGTGGGAGTGGGCTGGGTGGTCCCCTATGGCTATTTTCACTGGCGTCACTATTTAATGTAAACAAGATTGAAATATGCAGATAATTGGTATTGTTTATATCTGAAAAAGGTTTTGTTTAATTTGTATCACAATACAAATGGGACTGCAGATTTGAAGGAAATCTATGGGCAAAATATTGATGAAACCTTTGAGATGGGCTTAGAAAAGCATCTGCCATATTGCTTAATCCTATACATGATGATTTAAATCTGCCAACACTGAAGTTGTAGGAGCTAGGGAAGAGGGCTAAGGGTTGTTGCTGTTTATATACTCTGTTCTCTTTTGTTGCTCTCACATGTGAGTGGCACACATGGCATTTATCATAGTGATGTCACACAAAGCAATGTTGCGTAATAGGAAGCCCATGTGAGAAGGGTTTTACTAGACGGGTCTCAGATGGACTCACCCAAAAGATTTACTGTCTTTGTTGTTTACCCAGAAGGAGCATTACTCAGATGATTCAATCATTATGGACCGACTCACAATCCAAGAAACTGCCCTCTCTCTCTCTCTCTCTCTCTCTCTCCTTCTTCGTCCTCCTCCTCCTCTTCTTGGCTCTGTCTCCTGTCTGTTTGGTGTGTGTTGATGCAGTTTCGTTTAGTCCTGACCCAGGTTACCTGGGAAGTAAACACACACTGGGCCCTGCTCCATCCTCTCATTACTGCTGAACTTCGGCTCTGTAATGAAAGCAATCCCCACGGTCCAGAACAGACTGCTGTGTAGAAGACTAGCCCATAGACTGCTGTGTAGAAGACTAGCCCATAGACTGCTGTGAAGAAGACTAGTACGTGGACTGCTGTGTAGAAGACTAGATCATAGACTGCTGTGTAGAAGACTAGCCCATAGACTTATGTGTAGAAGACTAGCCCATAGACTGCTGTGTAGAAGACTAGCCCATAGACTGCTGTGTAGAAGACTAGCCCATAGACTGCTGTGTAGAAGACTAGCCCATTTTAGATCAATGGTTCCCAAACTGTGGGTCTGCAGAGGAGGTGTGGGGGTGTAAAACTGCAAATTCTTCTCTCCGCCAACAAGAGGGGCGTGAACACTGTGTGTCATGAAAAGTGCTGGTGCCCATAGAAATACACTATATATACAAAAGTATGTGGACACCCGTTCAAAATGAATGGATTTGGCTATTTCAGCCACATCAGTTGCTGACAGGTGTATAACATCAAGCACACACCCATGCAATCTCCATAGAAAAACATTGGCAGTAGAAACGTCTAGGAGCAACAACGGCTCAGCCGCGGAGTGGTAGGCCACGCAAGCTCACAGAACGGGAGTGCCGAGTGCTGAAGCGTGTGGCGCGTAAAAACATCTGTCTTCGGTTGCAACACTCACTACTGAGTTCTAAACTGCCTCTGGAAGCAATGTCAGCACAAGAACTGTTCGGCGGAAGCTTCATGAAATGGGTTTCCATGCTCGAGCAGCCGCACACAAGCCAATGCTGGAAGGGGGGCCTGAATGAAAAAGTTTGGGAACCCCTGCTTTAGATAATGGGCTTTGTGCTGAGCTGCTGCATTTTAAACATCAAGCCAGTGCATTGGGTTACCATTAAGGATGCATGATAGTGTGTGTGTGTGTGTGTGTGTGTGTGTGTGTGTGTGTGTGTGTGTGTGTGTGTGTGTGTGTGTGTGTGTGTGTGTGTGTGTGTGTGTGTGTGTGTGTGTGTGTGTGTGTGTGTGTGTGTGTGTGTGTGTACGTACGTCTTTGTGCGTCTATGTGTCTGTTTTGTCAGTCGGGGATATGTCAAAATCTGTC
The DNA here is from genome assembly GCF_016432855.1 of Salvelinus namaycush. NCBI lineage: Eukaryota > Metazoa > Chordata > Actinopteri > Salmoniformes > Salmonidae > Salvelinus > Salvelinus namaycush. The sequence goes on along the minus strand of NW_024061109.1, from coordinate 479,802 downwards.
ACGGCAAATCACTTGACTGTATTTTATATCCGGCTCTAATAATTTCTGAAGGGAAGACGTTGTGTCCAATCTAAACAGTGCATCCGAAAGCTCCATTGGTCAGACAGACAGCTGGGTCTCTCCGAAAATGTCCTGGGGACATTATATGTTGGAGTTGCCGTTGATGGAGACCAAAGAGCGAAGATCTGCCCTGTACCATAATGATATTCTGCTCTCACAGCTTCCCGTCTGCAGCTCTTCCTGCACACACAGCACCGAGCTCGCCAGACACCATGGGTAGACAAACAAAGACAGGCTGCTCGGATGGAAGAGCGTGCAGAGTAGTGTGGTTTTATTGAATGCTCTGTGCGTTGGATGTTTTGATTCTATCCATCAGATTGATGCCCCAATCTGTGCTGGTGTACTTTCAGCCAGAGATGGAGTCTAGTTTACAGTGGATTTGCAGTGAGGCAAACTCAGTTTGAGGTGTAGAAGTTGAATGGGCCGTGCGCCATCCCAGGTAGCACATTTGGTTCCTTGGAAGTTGTGGGAACGTATGTTTTTGGTTTCACATTGGTTGTGGGAACAAAGCTATACATTTCCTGACCAGTAAAACTAAATGTTTTTTAAACTTCTGAGAACAGAAGTGAAAATGTTGCCTGTTCTGGGAATGTTTATTTTTAGGTTGCAAGGGGGTTCTTTGAATGTTTTGCATAGGTTCCTTGAAAGTTTTCAAGGGAGGTTTCATTAACGCTGTGAGAATGGACATTATAGGTTATTTTGAGGTTTTTGAATGACTTCCTTAAAACTTTCACTGAAGTGATTTGCGGTTTCGGAAAGCTAAAGCATCGGTCCATGTGTACAAGTTGTCTGCTCTTGTATGAAGCAATCAGTCCCGCATTGCTGACCAAAATTAGATTTGACCGGGCTAGTAACTCACTAACTAGCAAAGAATATCAGCAAATGTGCACACGGCTACAAGAGGCTCTGCTCTGTGATCTTAAATGCACATATACGTAGACTACTCTCAGTCCGGGTGATGTAAGAACCGCTCATGCCTGTGAAATAGAACAAGGCTACTCCTATGAGCTCCTCAGCCGACAACAAAATCACCAAATCAGTCTTGCAGTTAGATTAGAATTTTTGCATTGAAAGCGACTATTATTATTCTGGCAATTCTGTGTGGGACTGCTCCAAGAGCTGCTCAGCATACGCACGCAGTTTAGAGGGAACATTTCTGAAGGGTATTTACTGCCTGTGTGAGAGACAGGTTTCTGTGCTACTGCCGAGAGAGAGGAAACAAGGATTATTCTCCTCTCCCATAAAAGCAAGGGAGGAGAAATGGACAAACGCATGCCTTTGATATCCACCCAAATGGCTAAATGCTTGGCTTTGAAACCCCACTGGCAGTGACACAAACTATTTACAGGCTCTTATCAAAAGAAAGATGGCACACCATGCAGATTAATCTATCACTTCATATTGTACTCTTATCTTTATTTATCTCTCTCTCTCTCACTCTCTCTTTCTCCCTTTCTCTCTTTTTCCTGTGTTCTACAATGTTTCCTAGTTTGCACAGTAGATGGTCAAACATACACAAACACCACACACACACACACACACACACACACACACACACACACACACACACACACACACACACACACACACACACACACACACACACACACACACACACACACACACACACACACACACACACACACACACACACACACACACCTGAGCCTGTCTGGGGTATTTGAGAAGTGGAATTTTAAAAGAAAGAGTGGAAAGTAAATACATGTTTTATTATAGCCTGCAGATTCAGGATAAGGCTATTTTTCTGACCCACAGTCAGTCTTGTGCCCTCGCTCATTATCTGTCTCTCTGCTATACTTTTATTCTCTCACTTCTGCCCTCCATCATTCTGACTCTGTCTAATTCATTGAAATGTCTTTGTTTCTCCCGCTTTCCCCCCCCCCCCCTCTGTCCTTCTATATTCTCTCCCCCCCTCTGTCCTTCTATATTCTCTTGCCCCCTCTATCCTTCTATATTCTCCCCCCCCTGTCCTTCTATATTCTCTTCCCCCCTCTGTCCTTCTATATCCCCCCCCCCCATCTGTCCTTCTATATTCTCTCCCCCCCTCTGTCCTTCTATATTCTCTTCCCCCCTCTGTCCTTCTATATTCTCTTCCCCCCTCTGTCCTTCTATATTCCCTTCCCCATTTCTTCCCCCATTCTTTTTATCTCCCCTGGCAGACCCATAAAAGCCATGGAATTTGTGTCAAATTAGTGATCGTCACACCCTCCCAATTTAGAGACCAGCTTTTCAAACGCTCGAGAGACAACTCTATCATGTGTGTGTACGTGCATGCATGTGCGCGTGTGCACGTGTCTCTCTGTGTTGTTAGGCGGGTCACAGGGGTGGAGACAGAAAAGTAATTTCTCATAAACAGGCATACATACCCTTTGAATCAAATAAAAAAATGTATTGGTTGCATACACACATTTAGCAGATGATATTGTGGGTATAGCGAAATGCTTGTGTTCCTAGCTCCAATAGTGCAGTAATATCTAACAATTCACAACAATACACACTAATCTAAAAGTAAATAATGGAATTAAGAAATATATAAATATTAGGATGAGCAATGTCGGAGTCCGGAGTATGTGTATGTGTGTGTATACGGTGCCTTCGGTATTGTATTCAGACCCCTTGACTTTTTACACATTTTCTTACGTTACAGCCTACACACAATACCCCACAATGACAAAGCAAAAACAGGTTTTTAAACATTTTTGCTAATTTATTAAAATAAAATAAAAAAAGTATTCTGACCCTTTACTCAGTACTTTGTTGAAGCACCTTTGGCAGCGATTACAGCATTGATTGTTCTTAGGTATGATACTACAAGCTTGGCACACCTATATATGGGATGTTTCTCCCATTCTTCTCTGCAGATCCTCTCAAGCTCTGTCAGGTTGGATGGGGAGCGTTGCTGCATAGCTATTTTCAGGTCTCTCCAGAGATGTTCGATTGGGTTCAAGTCCGGGCTCTGTTTGGGCCACTCAAGGACATTCAGAGACTTGTCCCGAAGCCACTCCTGCGTTGTCTTGGCTGTGTGCTTAGGGTCATTGTTCTGTTGGAAGGTGAACCTTTGCCCCAGTCTGAGGACCTGAGCACTCTGGAGCAGGTTTTCATCAAGGATCTCTCTGTACTTTGCTCCGTTCATCTTTGCCTCGATCCTGACTGGTCTCCCAGTCCCTACCGCTGAAAACAACCCCACTGCATGATGCTGCCACCACCAGGCTTCACCATAGGAATGGTGCCATGTTTCCTCCAGACGTAACGCTTGGCATTCAGGCCAAGGAGTTCAATCTTGGTTTCATCAGACCAGAGAATCTTGTTTCTCATGGTCTGAGAGTCTTTAGGTGCCTTTTGGCAAACTCCAAGAGGGCTGTCATGTGACATTTACTGAAGAGTGGCTTCCGTCTGGCCCCTCTACCGTAAAGTCCTGATTGGTGGAATGCTGCAGAGATGGTTGTCCTTCTGGAAGGTTCTCCCATCTCCACAGAGGAACTCTAGAGCTCTGTCAGAGTGACCATCAGGTTCTTGGTCACCTCCTTGACCAAGGCCCTTCTCCCCCGAATGCTCAGTTTGGCAGGGTGGCCAGCTCTAGGAAGAGTCTTGGGGATTCCAAACATCTTCCATTTAAGAATGATGAAGGCCACTGTGTTATTGGGGACCTTCTATGCTGCAGAAATGTTTTGGTACCTTTCCCTAGATCTGTGCCTCGACACAATGCTGTCTACGAACAATTCCTTCAACCTCATGGCTTGGTTTTTGCTCTGATGTGCACTGTCAATTGAATTTACCACAGGTGGACTCCAATCAGGTTGTAGAAACATCTCAAAGATGATCTATGGAAACAGGATGCACCTGAGCTCAATTTAGAATCTCATAGCATAGGGTCTGAATACTTATACAGTATTTCTATTTTTCTATTTAATACATTTGCAAAACTTTCTAAAACCTGTTTTTGCTTTGCTTTGGCCAGCTAGTGGTGACTATTTAATAGTCTAATGTCCTTGAGATAGAATCCATCAATCAATCAAATGTATTTATCAAGCCCTTTTTACATCAGCCGATGTCACAAAGTGCTATACAGAAACCCATCCTAGAACCCCAAACAGCAAGCAATGAAGGTGTAGAAGCACGGTGGCTAGGAAAAAATCCCTAGAAAGGCAGGAACCTAGGACGAAACCTAGAGAGGAACCAGGCTCTGAGGGGTAGCCAGTCCTCTTCTGGCTGTGCTGGGTTGAGATTATAACAGTACATGGCCAAGATTTTCAAAAGAAGATAGAAGCTTTCAGTCTCTCGGTTCCAGCTTTGATGGACCTGTACTGACATCGCATTTTGGATGGTAGCAGGGTGAACAGGCCGTGGCTCGGGTGGCTGAGGTCCTTGATGAACTTTTTGGCCTTCCTGGGATACCGGGTGCTGTAGATGTCCTGGAGGGCCCCCGGTGATGCGTTGGGCAGACAACTCCTGACATCCAGAAGCTTTTGAGAGATTCAGGAAAAAGAAAAGAGGGTCGGGGAATTCCAAACAGGTCAGACTAGAAATCCCAATATTCCATGCCCTAGTCCCACACGTGCTAGGATGGCACATGTTGCATCGTCGCTATGTCAGACATCCCTCATGTCTTGCCATTTACTTAACTGAGATGTGTAATGTTTTCAGCGGGCTGAGCTAGCTGAGGTTGATCAGAGTAAATCCTTACGGTTGCTGTTTTGTTTTCATTCTTTATTAAAAGAAAACATCTCTGGGGCAGACCCAGTAACTCTCCCCAAAGCCTGCTCTTATTGAAACAACCTCTCACTCCCTGTCAAACCATCATACGTGTGTTCGTCCGTGTGTCTGTGTGTGTGTGTGTCCGTGTGTCCATGTGTCTGTGTGTGTGTGTGTGCACGTATGCATATTCTCCAAACCGGAGTCTTCTCTCCACCCCAGATCATTGCTCTCCATGCCAATATCTCATACCACTCTATACAGGTTAGGAGCCTGGGATTTTCTCTAGAATCAGAGTGATGGCCATAGTGGATCCTTGAGAAAACTCTCATCACTCTTTCCACATGCCCTTTCCCATCTCTGGAAAAAGACACAGTAAGCTGTACATCTAATGGTCAGTCTTCCCAATCATGGGCTCCTGTGGAAACAGAGACAGTCTACTAATGTAACTGTCTGTGGCTCACTGACAGACAGATGCTAATCATCCTGCTGCTCTGTGAACAGACTGGAACACACACAGCTCTGAGACACACAGAGAGTTGCCAGATGGTCCCTGTTTCACAGCTCATAGTCAGTCCACTGCCACTCAGACATAGAGTGCCAGGCCTCTCAATCTGGTATCCACAGCCACTTACACAAGCTTCCCAATTCTGTGTATAGAGAAACTGTCGGAACGCAAAGGGGAAGTGTGTGTGTGTGCTCGTGTGTGTGTGTGCACGTGTGTGTGTGTGCTCGTGTGTGTGTATGTGTGCTCGTGCGCACGTGTGTGTGTGTGATTATTGGTCACAAGTGTAAATCAAGCAGACATGAGCAGAACCTGGAAACCATTGTGTCAAAATCACAGTTTTCATTTCATTACTGTGGTATATAATTGTGTGGGGGGAAAGCGTTTGGAACGGACCGGCACCTCAAAACTTACGTAGGGAGTAATACACATCTGGTTATAAGCTCTAAGTGTGTGTGTGTGTGTGTGTGTCCAAGAGCTCATCAGTGATCCAAACCTCTTTCCAGATTCTTAAGCAGAGATGTGTGTTTAACTGGGAACAGAAATCACGGAGTAGAAACCTCGTCAGATTTGGACAGAGTAAAGTCATACTACATTTCTCTGGTATAGAGCTAGAAGGAAGATAGGAAACAGGGATGGGTAGTTAGCACATCCTAGGAGGACGGATAGACTGTGGTGAAGGAGCTATGGACAAAGGGGTGGCTGGTTTGGGGATAGAGAAAGGGGCTACGGCAATGGTTTTCCATGCTTTTCAACTCCCAAGGCCTTTCCTATATTGGAAAACCACCAGCCAGATCGCTCAAGATTGACTTCGAAAATGGACGTCTGTCCATGTCCTGAGGAAGTCAGGAAATGCCTTCAAAACTGGCCACTTGGGGCAACAAATAGCACTATTACAATCAAGTAGGCCTGGGTTTTGCTAGGGTGTTCTGGACAGGGGTGGCGGATGGGCGTAATCCCATACGGAGCAGGAGGAACAACCCAGGGTGTCAAAAACACTTTGAAATTTGACATTTGGAGCAACTTCTAAATTTGGAGTAATGTGGATAAACTTCAGAATCTGAAGTGAAATTGTTAAAACCGTGAGATCTTTTTGAAGCCACATGGCTATGGCTATCACTGACTGTAAGTAAGTAATCTGTGTGTGTGTGTGTGTGTGTGTGTGTGTGTGTGGGTGGTTGTGTGTGGTTGTGTGTTACTGTTTTCCAAAGTGCCTCAATTCCCACCCCGGATCACATGAAATCCAGGATTGGTTTCGGTCCGCTCCGGTCCTGGGAACTCATGTCTTTATTAATCTGAGATTTGTTTTAACAGCACCACTTTATATGAGAGATTATCCTGCTAGACAGAGTAAATCCACACGCGCACGGGGACACAAGCACACACAAGCACAAGCACACACACACACACACACCTGTCCTGCTCCTCAACACATAGGCGAAACCAAAGACCCCTTTCTCTCACATCAGCTTTGACACCCCTCCATGCAATCTTTTCAATACTGACCTATTTCCACTGATCCATCTCATATTTACATTCAATACAGTCCTGGGATGACTGTTTCCTGTTTCCCTACGGAAGTGGCTGAGAGACGCCATGGAAAACTGAGTGTGCGTGTGAGTGTGTGAGTGTATCGAAGTGTGTGAGTGTGTGCGTACGTACATATGCGTGTTTGTGAGAGATGTGTGTGTGTACGTACATGTGTTTGTGAGAGAGAGTGTTCTGCCAGCGTATGCTACACATTGCCTACCTAGCAACCGACTTACCTAGTTACCTACATCGTTTTCAGTAGAGACGGTAACGCTAATGCTATGTCTGTGTAGCTGTGCAGCGAGGGGTGTACTGCCCGTAGGTCATTGGCTCCAGTGTTAGCCAGAGTAGCAGCTATTGTGTGCTGGTATGTGACCAGTACACTGACAGGGGCACGACAAACCGGACAGATTTAAGGGGATAGAGGTCACTTTGTCTTGCCTAACTTGTGTTTGTGTGTGTGTGTGAATACTTCTGTGTGAATACCTCTGTCTATGTGAAGACCGCTCACAAATGCCTCTGGGAAACCTGGTTGAGAAAAAGCATCTGGTATCGTCTGCATTCTGGGAGCTAACACGTGTCTTCAAGTCTCAGGCAAGGTTATTATTCATCACGCACATGTACTTGACTTCCCTCAACGCCATCATGTGCTAGAGGTACAGTATTTGACCACTCTGGTGTGGTTCAAACGATTAGAGTGAGTGCCCCTCAGTCTAGAGAAAAGCTTAATCCTGGAGAGAAATGTTTTGGAGAGAAATGTTTTGACATTATAAAGAAACACTCAGATGTGCAGCTACACTGCCCCGGGGTCCCTCAGCTGACAAGTGTGTGTGTGTGTGTGTGTGTGTGTGTGTGTGTGTGTGTGTGTGTGTGTGTGTGTGTGTGTGTGTGTGTGTGTGTGTGCGTGTGTGCGTGTGTGCGTGTGTGCGTGTGTGCGTGCGTGCGTGCGTGCGTGCGTGCGTGCGTGCGTGCGTGCGTGCGTGCGTGCGTGCGTGCGTCCAAGAGCTCATCAGTGAACCAAACGTCTTAGGCAGAGACGTTTAATGTCGTTAATGTTATTATCTGTCTCACTTTGCTTAAGCATCAGTCACCTTGCCATTCATGCTAATGAATCTGATCTAAATCTGAGAAAGAGCATGAGAGTGTCCCAGCAGATGCTCCCCTGACCTGTCCCTGCTGCAGTTGACCCCATGAACCCTTCCAACCCCAGGCCATCCTCCTCCAGCTTCAAATACTGTAATTCCAGTGTGGGGTTTCACTTGTTGGATTCCCCCCTCTAACCTTCCCCACACCCACTCCAAAAAACTGAAACCAGGGAAAGCAGACACCACTGCCCTAGGTTGGGGTGCCCCATATACTATCAAGATAATGACTTTAGTATCATTGTGGGACCTCTAGAAACATACTACTCCACCCTCCATGGCTCCTCCCCAGCCCACCCTCCATGGCTCCCCCCAGCCCACCCTCCATGGCTCCCCCCAACCTACCCTCCATGGCTCCCCCCAGCCCACCCTCCATGGCTCCCCCCCAGCCCACCCTCCATGGCTCCCCCCAGCCTACCCTCCATTGCTCCCCCCAGCCCACCCTCCATGGCTCCCCCCCAGCCCACCCTCCATGGCTCCCCCCAGCCCACCCTCCATGGCTCCTCCCAGCCACCCTCCATGGCTCCTCCAGCCCACCCTCCATGGCTCCCCCCAGCCCACCCTACATGACTCCCCCAGCCTAACCTCCATGGCTCCCCCTAGCCCACCCTACATGGCTCCCCCAGCCTAACCTCCATGGCTCCCCCAGCCTAACCTCCATGGCTCCCCCCAGCCCACCCTCCATGGCTCCCCCCAGCCCACCCTCCATGGCTCCACCAGCCTAACCTCCATGGCTCCCCCCAGCCCACCCTCCCTTGACCCTAGGGTGGGGGCTGTGAAATACCCCTGATCCAGGCACAGGCAGCACAAATTGGGTGGATGGACACATAAATGGAAAGAGATATCCAGTGGAAAGAATAAGGGGGGGAGAGAGCAAACAAGAGAGTGAGACAGACCAAAGTGTGCGCTTGTTTAATCTGTTCCCCCAACTTCCTGGCGTTAATCCTTGGGAAGAAGCATCGGAGTCTGGCATCCTCTTGCCACGTGATTAGCTTAAACAATAAGAGCCAAGTGGTCAATATGTTACAGCTGAATCGAGAGGCGAAGAAGACAGCTTGTCTGTCGAAACGTTGGATATTAGGTTAATACATTTTTGCATCTGAGCTCCCAGAGTATGCGGCTCTCCTTTCATTTTACAGCTGAATCGCCCAGAACTCATCTAACAAGGCAACAAGTGGCTCAGTGAAGCGCAGGCATTTGGGGAATGATACGCCTTCTTTGATGTTTTAATGAAAGGCATTCTCTCTCTCTCCACTTCTTTCCCTTCTAGACCTCCTCCTCTCCTGTTGTTTGATGCTCTGACCGCCGTATGCACTGAGGCTGATGAGAGCTATCGAGTTACTGAAATAATGGCAAATTATTCAACACAACAGCAGTAAATGGACTGTGAATGAGTGACTAAAGATGAGAGCTAGTTCTCTGTATATTTATCCCTCTCCATCCTCATCTCCCTTCTCTACTTCCTCCCTAATGCACCTTCTCTTCCTCTATATCCATCTATCCTTCTACCCCTCCATCCTTTCCTCACCTCTTCTTTCCCTCTACACTCTCCACTCCCATACTAAGTTATTCCCTCGGTCAGCCATAGTAAAGGCAGAGCCAGTCTTAGTGGGTCTCCATTATATTGTATACACAGAGCAACCCTTCATCGGGCTCCAGTGATTGTTGGGTCTGTTTACTGACTCTGGCGGTGATTGATAACAGCTTCCACATTGTTTACTGTGTGGAACGGACTGCTGGCATCCACAAGCAGTGTGTAGCAATCTCCAGGCCTCTTCAGACAGCCTGGTCCCTGTGGTTACATAAGGCCACATAAGGCCACATGTGCAGGACCATGTCCTCATCCCCTGACCAAAGTCTAGCTGACTGGACTACTGCCTCCTTCCTTCCCTCCCTCCCTCCCTACCCCTGGGAATAACTGAACTAAATGCACTCAATTCCAATGTTTCTCATTTGCTCTCTCTCTCTCTCTCTCAGCAGCTCAGCATAGTTCCGTTTTGACAAACGTCTACATTTACAAGGTTAGGGTTTTGGATAGGGTTAACATCTTATGTTTAGGGACTCATTCTGAATGGTGAAGGTAAGGGTTAAGGTTTGTTTACAAACAAGTGTCCATCCACAGAGTAATAGGATTATGCCCATCCACCACCCCCGCCCACAACGACCTAGCAAAACCCAAGCCTACTTGATGGTAATAGTGCTCGCTGTTGCCCCTAGTGGGCAGTTTTGAAGGCATTTCCCGACGTGCTCAGGACATGGATAGATGTCCAAATGTCGAAGTCACCGCTTAAGAGATCTAGTTAGAGAAGCGTACACCTGTCAGGTTCTCCCCAAGGAGAGGTGGGCGTGGAGTCAGGCGCAGGAGAGAGCGAATGTAAAGAAAGGGCGTTATTTTTATAGTCCAAAGAACAGGACCAGGACCACAACAGTAGCCTCAACAAAACAACGGTACACAGTCCAGAAAAACACCTGTTCAGCAGAACACACCAAAACGCAACCCAAACAAATGACAGTAAACGAAACAATCCCGCACAAAACCAAGAGGGTAGGGCGAGATTAAAATACCCCACTAATTAACCAATGGGACACAGGTGAACGACAAGACAGACAAAACCAAATGAAAAGGAAAAAGGATCGGTGGCAGCTAGTAGACCGGCGACGACGACCGCCGAGCGCCGCCCGAACAGGGAGAGGAGCCACCTTTGGTGGAAGTCGTGACAACACCTCACAAGGACATAAAAAAAGTTCAGTTATTTTTTTCATAGCTTTCTTCATGGCTCTCCATCCGGTTTGTCCTGACGTCAGGGAAACAGGCAGCACCAGATCTTTGTTCGACCCCTCTCCTGGAGATATCCTTATAATTCTCTCTCTCTGGCTTGATACTCATTTTGTTTTAAGGACGAAACAGACAAGAGTTTAACGTCAGTTTTGTGTTTACCCCAGCTAATGATTAAGATAGGATTTAGAGAGTAACCTGATCCTAGATCTGTGCCCAAAGGCAACAACTACTCAAACTAAATAACAAGGAACATAACAGGGGATGTTCAGTGTTAGAGCTCCAGCAGCTGGTCAGTGCCAGCGGGCAGAGGGAGCGTGTCACGCCCAGCCAGGGCCACCCTTCTCTGGCAAAACGAGTGTGCCTGTTCCCCCTCTGGCTGTTTGTCTGGATGGAGTGTCACCAGCTCCACATGCTGTGTGATCTCACACACGGTCTACTGTGTCCTCACCTGACGTCACCACCAGAATCTTCTAATGATGCGTTTACACAGGCAGTCCAATTCTGACCTTTTTTCTTGGTTTTTGACTAATCAGATGTGAAAAGTTCTGATGTGATTGGTCAAAAGACCAATTAGTGGAAAAAATATCAGAATTGGGCTGCCTGTGTAAACGCAGCCTTATTGTGATACCATATGATCATGCACTTGATGTAACTGTGTGAGAAGCATGTTATATGTCTTTATTCCTAGCGCTGTGTAATTTCAATAAAATTATATTGTCAAAAAAGTCCAATACAAAGCAGTAGTCTGCTATTTATAACTTTAATGAAAACAGTTGAGCCAGAGGAAAGAGAGAAAGTTTTGTATAGAAAGAGAAAGAGGAACAAAAAAGGAGAGAGGGGGCGGAAAAGAAAGTAGAGGCCCAATTTTTCCATAAACAATGAACCTAAGAGATCTGTAGATATGAATGTACATAGATTTGACCAGGCCAGAGAACCCTTTCCCCTAATACCACAGCACGCAATTATACAACTGCACTTATAGTGGTACAAGGGACGATGCAGGAAATTTTGACTGGATGAAGTCAATCAGTCTGGGGCCCTCATTTAGGAAGTCATGGGGTATAGGCCGTATCATTCACTCAGCAAGGGGGTGTCAGGAGAGCGCTAGCCCTCATTACCTTTGATTGGAGGGGGAGAAACGAATGCCATTCCCCCATCAATTAAATGCAATGGAGTCCAGTGGAGGCTGGTGACTTGAAAAATTGAGGAGGATTGGAAAAGGCGCGGACTGCACGGAGACGACAAAGCGTCTGTCACGAACGTCGTAGTGAGGAGACCAAAGCGTCTGTCACGAACGTCGTAGTGAGGAGACCAAAGCGTCTGTCACGTCCGTCGTAGTGAGGAGACCAAAGCGTCTGTCACGAACGTCGTAGTGAGGAGACCAAAGCGTCTGTCACGAACGTCGTAGTGAGGAGACCAAAGCGTCTGTCACGAACGTCGTAGTGAGGAGACCAAAGCGTCTGTCACGAACGTCGTAGTGAGGAGACCAAAGCGTCTGTCACGTCCGTCGTAGTGAGGAGACCAAAGCGTCTGTCACGTCCGTCGTAGTGAGGAGACCAAAGCGTCTGTCACGTCCGTCATAGTGAGGAGACCAAAGCGTCTGTCACGAACGTCGTAGTGAGGAGACCAAAGCGTCTGTCACGAACGTCGTAGTGAGGAGACCAAAGCGTCTTTTACGAACGTCGTAGTGAGGAGACCAAAGCGTCTGTCACGAACGTCGTAGTGAGGAGACCAAAGCGTCTGTCACGAACGTCGTAATGAGGAGACCAAAGCGTCTGTCACGAACGTCGTAGTGAGGAGACCAAAGCGTCTGTCACGAACGTCGTAGTGAGGAGACCAAAGCGTCTGTCACGAACGTCGTAGTGAGGAGACCAAAGCGTCTGTCACGAACGTCGTAGTGAGGAGACCAAAGCGTCTGTCACGAACGTCGTAGTGAGGAGACCAAAGCGTCTGTCACGTCCGTCGTAGTGAGGAGACCAAAGCGTCTGTCACGAACGTCGTGGTGAGGAGACCAAAGCGTCTGTCACGAACGTCGTAGTGAGGAGACCAAAGCGTCTGTCACGAACGTCGTAGTGAGGAGACCAAAGCGTCTGTCACGAACGTCGTAGTGAGGAGACCAAAGCGTCTGTCACGAACGTCGTAGTGAGGAGACCAAAGCGTCTGTCACGTCCGTCGTAGTGAGGAGACCAAAGCGTCTGTCACGAACGTCGTGGTGAGGAGACCAAAGCGTCTGTCACGAACGTCGTAGTGAGGAGACCAAAGCGTCTGTCACGAACGTCGTAGTGAGGATACCAAAGCGTCTGTCACGTCCGTCGTAGTGAGGAGACCAAAGCGTCTGTCACGTCCGTCGTAGTGAGGAGACCAAAGCGTCTGTCACGAACGTCGTAGTGAGGAGACCAAAGCGTCTGTCACGAACGTCGTAGTGAGGAGACCAAAGCGTCTGTCACGTCCGTCGTAGTGAGGAGACCAAAGCGTCTGTCACGTCCGTCGTAGTGAGGAGACCAAAGCGTCTGTCACGAACGTCGTAGTGAGGAGACCAAAGCGTCTGTCACGTCCGTCGTAGTGAGGAGACCAAAGCGTCTGTCACGAACGTCGTAGTGAGGAGACCAAAGCGCAGCATGATGTGAATACATATTTTTAATAGAAGACGAGTGAACACGAAGAACACTAAACAAACTATACAAAATAACAAAACGAACGTGAACGCTATAAACAATGAGTGCAGACATGCAACTTCACATAGACAATAACCCACAAACCAAACTGGAAAATGGCAACCTAAATAGGATCCCCAGAGACAATGATAAACAGCTGCCTCTGATTGGGAACCAATCCAGGCCACCATAGACCTACATATGTCTAGACTAGACACACACACCTAGACATACAAAACCCTAGACAAGACAAAAACAACACATACCACCCTCGTCACACCCTGACCTAACCAAAATAATAAAGGAAACAAAGAATACTAAGGTCAGGGCGTGACAGCGTCTTTAAAAAAAATCGTGAAAGACAAATTATTTTAACCCAAAGCACTTAATATAGACATTTAGAGTGCAGTAGGCTCATCATGGATGGATGGTGTTGGAGAAGAGCTCAACTCTTCCACTGAGGGCAGGACAGAATTTTACTGGGAAGACAAAAAACAATAACACAACACACTACACAGTTAGACAAAAGAGCTAAGAATGAGTTAGTCCAAGCAAGGAGTAAAATTATTGATGTGTAATAATATGATTGTGTTTGTGTATGTAATTTCCTCTACATAGAAAATTGACCGGTCTACTCACAGTGCTAGCTACTTGCTACTAAAGTTTGCAAGACAAATGTAAATAAATTGCACTCACGTGACACAAATATAGTTCTAAAACCAAGAAAACAATATATGATCTACCTCTTCCGCCTCCTGTAGTTTGAAGAAACTAATTTGAATTGAATAATATCCCCAAAATTCTCAACTATCACTCTTCACTCTCATTCTCTATCCAATATGTCACCAACTCACCAAGGTTATTAACACGTAGAACCCCCATAATGCTCTGTGGCACAACCAACACACCACACTAGGTTTGTTCTCTAATCCTAAACCTATTTTTGGAAAGACAACATGTCAGTTCATATTGCAAATGCTTTTATTGGTTGGAGGACGTCATCCGGAAGTGGTCATAATTACCATGTAGGTCTATGGAAGGGGGTAAGGCCCGTGAGGCTCCTAGGTTTTGTATTGAAGTCAATGTAGCCAGAGGAGGACGGGAAATAGCTGTCCTCTAGCTAAACCATGGTGCTAGCCTGGAGTGTGTTGTTGAGACTACTGTAGACCTTTATTGCAAAACAATGTGTTTTAATCAGATATTTTGTTACGTGAATATATTTAGTATCTTTTGAATGTTTCATTATTTATTCACTGAGTAGAATGGTCCTCCCCCTTCCTCCTCTGAGGAGCCTCCACTGATGGAGTTCATCTGTAAGTGGTTATACTGTAGAGCCTGGCTCTGAGATGGATTTGAGCTTGTTCAATTATAATTTTTTATAGAAAATGGGCACAATTAGGGTTTCCAGAATGTTGCATTCCGTGCTGAGGGATGTAGTGCCATTCTGTGTGTGTGCGCGCGCGTTTGTGTGAGTGAGCGAGCAAGAGAGAGAGAGCTCTATAGAAACTAAGCTCACAGTAGAGAAATTGGCTTGTCTAACAACACAGCCCGCTTTTCAGCAGTGATTATGTTGCTTGCCATGGTTTATTTTCACATCTATCACCCTGCACTTTGTTTCTGCCCTGAAGGATTGTTATCTGTACATGACACTGTTTAGTTCATTGGGTTTAGGGAAGCAATAACATCATATCAATAGGATAACGAAGCACCCTGGACCTCAGTGGATGGTGGATGTGGAGTGAAAGTGAAGGTTTTATGTTCAGAGCTTGTGATATGGATACTTGAGTGTGAAAAATAGAAAATATTGAGAGAGGGGGGAGCAGAAGGAGAAATAGGGTGAGAGAGAGAGAGGGTGAGAGAGGGAGAGAGAGAAAGAGTGTGAGAGAGAGAGAGAGAGAGAGAGAGAGAGAGAGAGAGAGAGAGAGAGAGAGAGAGAGAGAGAGAGAGAGAGAGAGAGAGAGAGAGAGAGAGAGAGAGAGAGAGAGAAAAAGGGTGTGAGAGAGAGGGGGAGAGGGAGAGAGAAAAAGGGTGTGAGAGAGAGGGAGAGAGAGGGGGAGAGAGAGGGAGAGCGAAAGAGGGTGAGAGAGAGAGAGGGAGAGAGAGGGGGAGAGAGGGAGGGTGAGAGGGAGAGAGGGGAGAGAGAGAGGGTGAGGGAGAGAGAGAGAGGGTGAGGGAGAGATAAAGAGGGTGAGAGAGGGAGAGAGGGGGAGAGAGGGGAAGAGAGGGAGAGAGAGGGAGAGAGAGAGAGGGTGAGGGAGAGAGAAAGAGGATGAGAGAGGGAGAGAGAGAGAATGAAAGAAAAAGTAGATAAGTGGAAATGTTTACTGGAGTGAGCATTGTGGGGTCCAGGATAAGCCCATCTTTCATTTGGACATGGGTGGAAGTGTATGTACTGTACTGTAGCTGAAGTTTTGCCTAGCAGGGATACGTAGTGGGTATTATGTTGCTTTTTGTGTTTCACCCCACTTTGTCGGAAACAGAACCATACAATGAACTTTGTTGTAGGAAAGAAAACCAGCACACTGCTTAAAACCTCTTGAGCCTATGGGGGCGCCATTTCGACTTTGTAAAAATGAGTTCCCAAATTAAACTGCCTCGTACTCAATTCTTGCTCGTACAATATGCATATTATTATTACTATTGGATAGAAAACACTCTCTAGTTTCTAAAACCGTTTGAATTATTTCTCTGAGTGAAACAGAACTCATTCTGCAGCACATTTCCTGTCAGGGAGTGAGATTTCAGAAATCGAGGTCCCTGTTCTGAGGTCAGTTTATAAGTCCCCATGTAAGCCATCGGGCTACATGCACTGCATACATCTTCCTCTAGATGTCAGTAAGCGGTGAGAATTTGAATGGAGTGGATTGCGCAATCTGGGACCCTATATAAGACCGTGGAACGGAAGTACCGTCTTTTTCAACGGTGCGCCTGGCGCAAGAAGACATCACAATGGCGTCCTGCAAACGCTTTCGTTTTAGTAGTTCTATATCTCCGGTCATGTTTTTATTCGTTATAGGTGTTAAAGACATCATAAGGTAGTTAATTTAAACCGACTTATAGCAGTTTATAGCAGTTTATTGCGATTTTCTGGGATTTCTTTGTCATGCGCTTTCACGAGTTGGACACCTCTCCAGTGGGTGGCTATCGTTAGCTGCTATTTCGACAGGAGAAGAGGACATCTTTCAACCAAAAGACGATTGTTCTGGAGAAAGGATACCTTGCCCAAGATTCTGATGGAAGCTCAGCTAATAGTAAGCAGTCTTTATGCTGTTAATTCGTACTTATGTTGACAAATGTCAAATAATAATTCCGCCATGAATTATGGTGCGGTCTCGCTTTAGCGCACGCTGTATTGCGCAGTAACGTTAATTTTAAAAATCTAACACAGCGATTGCATTAAGAACTAATTTATCTTTCATTTGCTGTCCAACTTGTATTTTTTAGTCAAGTTTATGAATAGTTTTCGATTAGAATAGGTGCCTCTCCAAGATGGCGCCGGACAGATTGCTTGACGTTTTGGCCACTAATCACATTGTATAACCACGATTTGTGCCGCTAAATATGCACATTTTCGAACAAACTCTATATGCATTGTGTAATATGATGTTATAGGACTGTCATCTGAAGAATTCTGAGAAGGTTAGTGAAAAAATTAATATCTTTTGGTGGTTTATACGTTATCGCTATGTTTGGCTTGAATCAATGCTGTTGTGATGTTTGCTATTGTGGTAAGCTAATATAACGCTATATTGTGTTTTCGCTGTAAAACACTTAGAAAATCTGAAATATTGTCTGGATTCACAAGATCTGTGTCTTTCAATTGCTGTACGCTGTGTATTTTTAAGAAATGTTTTATGATGAGTAATTAGGTAATACACGTTGCTCTCTGTAGTTATTCTAGTCGCTTTGGTGAGAGTTGTGATGGTGGCTGCAATGGTAAACTATGATTTATACCTGAAATATGCACATTTTTCTAACAAAACATATGCTATACAATAAATATGTTATCAGACTGTCATCTGATGAAGTTGTTTCTTGGTTAGTGGCTATTTATATCTTTATTTGGTCGAATTTGTGATAGCTACTGATGGAGTAAAAAACTGGTGGAGTAAAAAAAGTGGTGTCTTTTGCTAACGTGGTTAGCTAATAGATTTACATATTGTGTCTTCCCTGTAAAACATTTTAAAAATCAGAAATGATGGCTGGATTCACAAGATGTGTATCTTTCATCTGGTGTCTTGGACTTGTGATTTAATGATATTTAGATGCTAGTATTTACTTGTGACGCTATGCTAGGCTATGCTAGTCAGCTTTTTTACTGATGGGGGTGCTCCCGGATCCGGGTTTGGGAGGAATTAGAGGTTAACCCTCTCAAAGGGATATTTTTTCACAAACAAGATCAATTACAGTACCAGGCAAAGGTTTGGACACCCCTACTAATTCAATGGTTTTCTACATTGTAGAATAATAGTGAAGACCACAAAACTATGAAATAACACATATGGAATCATTTAGTAGCCACAACTTGCCTTGATGAACGCTTTGCACACTCTTGGCATTCTCTCAACCACCTGGAATGCATTTCAATTAACAGGTGTGCCTTGTTAAAAGTTTATTTGTGGAATTTCTTTCCTTCTTAATGCATTTGAGCCAATCAATTGTGTTGTGACAAGGTAGGGGTGGTATATAAAAGATAGCCCTATTTTTGTAAAAGATCAAGTCAATATTATGGCAAGAACAGCTCAAATAAGCAAAGGGAACAACAGTCTATTATTACTTTAAGACATGAATCAGTCAATCCAGAAAATGTCAAGAACTTTGAAAGTTTCCTCAAGTGCAGTCGCAAAAACCTTTAAGCGATATGAAGAATCTGGCTCTCATGAGGACTGCCACAGGAAAGGAAGACTCTGAGTTACCTTTGCTGCAGAGGATAAGTTCATTAGAGTTACCAGCCTCAGAAATTGCATCCCAAATAATTGCAGTTACAGACACATCTTAACATCAACTGTTCAGAGGAGACTGCGTTAATCAGGCCTTCATGGTCGAATTGCTGCAAAGAAAACACTACTAAAGGACACCAATAAGAAGAAGAGACTTGCTTGGGCCTGATTAGTCAACATTTTAGATTTTTGGTTCCAACCACAGTGTCGTTGTGAGGCAGAGTACAGTAGGTGAGCGGATGATCTCTGCATGTGTAGTTCCCACAGTGAAGCATGGAGGAGGAGGTGTAGGGGTGCTTTGCTGATGACACTGTCAGTGATTTTTTAGAATTCAAGGAACACTTAAACAGCATGGCTTCTACAGCATTCTACAGCGATATGCCATCCCATCTGCTTTGTGCTTAGTGTGACTATCATTTGTTTTTCAACAGGACAATGACCCAACACACATCCAGGCTGTGTAAGGGCTATTTAACCAAGTGATGGAGTGCTGCATCATTTCGACCTGGCCTCCACAATCACCCAACCTCAACCCACTTGAGATGGTTTGGGATGAGTTGGACCGCAGAGTGAAGGAAAAGCAGCCAACAAGTGCTCAGCATGTGTG
This sequence comes from Salvelinus namaycush, assembly GCF_016432855.1. Classification (NCBI taxonomy): domain Eukaryota; kingdom Metazoa; phylum Chordata; class Actinopteri; order Salmoniformes; family Salmonidae; genus Salvelinus; species Salvelinus namaycush. The sequence goes on along the minus strand of NW_024061109.1, from coordinate 460,872 downwards.
GGTACTCCTTCAAGACTGTTGGAAAAACATTCCAGGTGAAGCTGTTTGAGAGAATGCCAAGATTGTGCAAAGCTGTCATCAAGGCAAAGGGTGACTACTTTGAAGAATCTCAAACCATATATATTTCCCCTATTGTACATCATCCTAAATTGTTTAATTTATACATGCACAACTAATAATGTAGCTTATAGTGTTTCTAGTGTAGTCTGTAGTTTTTAGCTCGGTGTTCACTGTGTACATAGTGTATGTGGACTGTGTAGATTCTGCATCTAAATATCCCTATATTCTGTTTATCATCTGTCTGTGTATTCTGTTAATTGTTGCAGCACCATTTCACAGAGTCAAATTCCTGTACATGCATAATGTGTTTGGTGAATAAAGGTGATTCTGATGGTTTAGCATGTTGAATGAAAATGGTATCACTAGCCTAATATGTGTTCTTCTCCCATCTCTCTCTGTTACACTGTAATACATAACTCTCACGCAAGTTTGTAGATTACCTGGTACTGTAATGGTTTACATGTTATGTGTGAGCTCTAAGAGCACCGTGGTCACAGATGCTTACCCTTTCTAAACAAAGTATGGGGTTTATGACTGCATTGGCTTGCATTGATGGAATTCAGAATGGTTAGAATTCCTGGACGGCCTCCAGGACGGATGGTTTTCAATGTCACATCACCTAATCAGATCCATGCAACAATAATAGAATCCAATGTTCTTGTGACTGACGTAAACTCCACCCCCGGGGAGGGTTAGGACTCTTGCTGTAGACATTTCCATTTGATGTTTTGGTAGAAATTAAAACAATGCCACTTTTATTTTCTTCCTTTCCTCTTGGTCTTCATCTGGGAATGTTAATTGGGGGGTGGAAGGAATGTCGCAGCATGTCGGGGTCACTAAGCCATCTTGGGCAATGGAGCACATAAACACAGAACGAGCCTGTACACACGCACATGCACACACACAGACTTGCCCCCCCTCCTTACAGCAAGTTTGGATTAGACCACCATACGGCAGCCATATTGGCTGAGAAATACAGGAGAGAGAAACCTGCTGCTCTTGCTGTCTGTTAATGGAGGGTTTGGCTTGTAGCCTGTCTCTCTGAGGAGGAGTTAAGTGGAAGTCACCAGAGCGGTTCTCATTTCCATGCCCTGGCCTAGCTCTTTCATGTGGATCCAGCAGGCTTTATGCAACAGCCTGGCCTGCCCGGCCCTTACATCACACTGCTAGGTCCCTGGAAGGAGGAACTGGTCTCACATAGACTCACTGACCTGTCTCGTCTTCCATGACCACTACTGACAGTATGGGGTCTGTGACCAGTTTGTTGTTGTTGTTTGAGCTGAGAGCCGTTGAGTTGGTATCTCAGGCCTGACATCATTATTAGGCCTTTCAGTTAGTTCCCTGTTTACCCCCGGATTGCCCCAGTAAACACCCAGCTGGGTCAACATGGCTCTGTCTGTATGCATGTGAGTCAAACACTACAAGGTAAACATCATATCACTATCTCCTAGTGGCTGAACTATTGATGGACTGTGGTCTTGGGAAATGAACATATGATGTCCCATACTGCTTGATGAGCCAGAACATAATTACAAATAATTTATAGACTGAAAATTGACAGCAACAAGCCAAATCAGATATCATATTTGACTAAAACATAATATTTTCAAATCTTTCTTACATACTGTATGTATATGATCACGTGTCTCTATATTTTGCGTGGGAATACTTGGGAACAGATTTCCAAAATTAAAATCAATTGGAGCTGATTTCCTGGTGTTTTTAGTGAAATGAAAAATCATTTTTTAAATGTTATTTATTCATTTATTTTGGTCAGTAAACTTGGGGTGGGGTAAATAAAACCACCCACGGGCCAAATGTGGCCGCCAGTTGGGGAACCCTGCTCTCGAACCTCATGTAGAACTTCATTACATACTGTATCTCCAGTTCCACCAAAGCGTCAGATATTTGACCCCAACTCATAATGACCTCTGTCTTGTGATTGGTCCTTTCATTACACCAACTGAAGGTGAATGTCACTCACTCCTCCTTTTAAATGAACCAAAGACAAATCTGTCTCCTTAACCTCTCTGGGCCTAAATAGGCCTTGTTTTCTGTTACTTTCACTTGTCTGTCTTACTCCACACCTAGACACACACCGGATGTAGATGCCTCATTTCTCATTGTTAAATGGACAGTGAGCGCTCTCACTTCTGAGAGACGGAGATTTACGACGAGTGAGTCGTTTTATAAGTCCTCCATTATGTAAAGTTAGAGAGCACTGTGGCAATTGTCACGATCGTCTTGCGAAGAGAGTGAGGACCAAAATGCAGCGTGTGGAAAGTACATCTTCTTTATTAAAGGAAGAAGACGAAAACGACACGAACACTATACAACTCAACAAAACAACAAAACAGACGACCGTGAAGCTAATCAAACATAAGTGCTGACACTAAACACTTAGACATAGACAATTACCCACAAATGCATGATGCCCATGGCTGCCTTAAATATGGCTCCCAATCAGAGACAAATGAAAGACATCTGTCTCTGATTGAGAACCACTCAGGCAACCATAGACATACCTAGAAACATTCACTCAACACAAACTCATACACTACACCCAACACCCCCTTTACCATATAACCACCCAAAATGACAAAACACAAACATTCCCCATGTCACACCCTGACCTAACTAAAATAATAAAGAAAACAAAGAATACTAAGGCCAGGGCGTGACATAACCCCCCCCTTAAGGTGCGAACTCCGGGCGCACCAGCATAAAGTCTAGGGGAGGGTCTGGGTGGGCGTCTGTCCACGGTGGCGGCTCTGGCACTGGTCGTGGTCCCCACCCCACCATAGTCACTACCCGCTTTCGTAGCCTCCTCCAAATGGCCACCCTCCACATTAACCCCACTGGATTAAGGGGCAGCACCGGACTAAGGGGCAGCACCGGACTAAGGGGCAGCACCGGACTAAGGGGCAGCACCGGACTAAGGGGCAGCACCAGGATAAGGGGCAGCACCAGGATAAGGGGCAGCACCAGGATAAGGGGCAGCTCCGGACTGAGGGACGGCAGCTCCGGACTGAGGGACGGATCCTGGCTGGATGACGGCTCTGGCGGATCCTGGCTGGACGGCTCTGGCGGATCCTGGCTGGACGGCTCATGGCTGGCTGACGGATCTGGCTGCTCATGGCTGGCTGACGGATCTGGCTGCTCATGGCTGGCTGACGGATCTGGCTGCTCATGGCTGGCTGACGGATCTGGCTGCTCATGGCTGGCTGACGGATCTGGCTGCTCATGGCTGGCTGACGGATCTGGCTGCTCATGGCTGGCTGACGGCTCTGGCTGCTCATGGCTGGCTGACGGCTCTGGACGCTCATGGCTGGCTGACGGCTCTGGCAGATCCTGTCTGGTTGGCGGCTCTGGCAGATCCTGTCTGGTTGGCGGCTCTGGCAGATCCTGTCTGGTTGGCGGCTCTGGCAGATCCTGTCTGGTTGGCGGCTCTGGCAGATCCTGTCTGGTTGGCGGCTCTGGCAGATTCTGACTGACGAATGGCTCTAGCGGCTCCTGACTGACTAACGGCTCTGACGGCTCGGGACAGACGGGCGGCTCTAATGGCTCGGGACAGACGGATGGCTCAGACGGCACTGGGCAGACGGATGGCTCAGATGGCGCTGGGGAGACGGATGGCTCAGATGGCGCTGGGGAGACGGATGGCTCAGATGGCGCTGGGGAGACGGATGGCTCAGATGGCGCTGGGGAGACGGATGGCTCAGATGGCGCTGGTGAGACGGATGGCTCAGATGGCACTGGGCAGACGGATGGCTCTGGCCGGATGAGGCGCACTGTAGGCCTGGTGTGTGGTGCCGGAACTGGAGACACCGGGCTAAGGACACGCACCTTCAGGCTAGTGCGGGGAGAAGGAACAGGGCATACTGGACCCTGGGGATGCACATTAGGCCTAGTGCGTGGTGCCGGAACTGGTGGTACCGGGCTGGGGACACGCATCTCAGGGCTAGTGCGGGGAGCAGCAACAGGATGCACAGGACTCTGGAGACGCACAGGAGGCTTGATGCGTGGTGCCGGAATTGGTGGTACCGGGCTGGAGACACGCACCATAGGGCGAGTGCGTGGAGGAGGAACAGGGCTCTGGAGACACACTGGAAGCCTGTTGCGTGGTGTAGGCACTGGTGGAACTGGACTGGGGCGGGAAGGTGGCGCCGGAAATACCGGACCGTGCAGGCGTACTGGCTCCCTTGAGCACCGAGCCTGCCCAACCTTACCTGGTTGAATGCTCCCCGTCGCCCAACCAGTGCGGGGAGGTGGAATAACCCGCACCGGGCTATGTAGGCGAACCGGGGACACCATGCGTAAGGCTGGTGCCATGTATGCCGGCCCGAGGAGACGCACTGGAGACCAGACGCGTTGAGCCGGCTTCATGGCACCTGGCTCAATGCCCAATCTAGCCTACCAGTGCGGGGAGGTGGAATAACCCGCACCGGGCTATGAACACGTACAGGAGACACCGTGCGCTCTACTGCGTAACACGGTGTTCGCCCGTACTCCCGCTCTCCACGGTTAGCCTGGGAAGTGGGCGCAGGTCTCCTACCTGCCCTCGGCCCACTACCTCTAAGCCCCCCCCCAAGAATTTTTTTGGGCTGACTCACAGGCTTCTTACCGCGTCGTCGTGCTGCCTCCATTCGCCGGTATCCCTCCTCGCACTGCGCCAGAGAATCCCAGGCGGGCTCCGGCACTCGCCCTGGGTCGATCGCCCACCTGTCGATCTCCTCCCACATAGTGTAGTCCAGATTACGCTCCCATTGCCATTCCTCCTTGCGTTGCTCCTGTTGCCGCTTATCACGCTGCTTGATCCCGCATTGGTGGGTAATTCTGTCACGATCGTCTTGCGAAGAGAGTGAGGACCAAAATGCAGCGTGTGGAAAGTACATCTTCTTTATTAAAGGAAGAAGACGAAAACGACACGAACACTATACAACTCAACAAAACAACAAAACAGACGACCGTGAAGCTAATCAAACATAAGTGCTGACACTAAACACTTAGACATAGACAATTACCCACAAATGCATGATGCCCATGGCTGCCTTAAATATGGCTCCCAATCAGAGACAAATGAAAGACATCTGTCTCTGATTGAGAACCACTCAGGCAACCATAGACATACCTAGACACATTCACTCAACCATAGACATACCTAGAAACATTCACTCAACACAAACTCATACACTACACCCAACACCCCCTTTACCATATAACCACCCAAAATGACAAAACACAAACATTCCCCATGTCACACCCTGACCTAACTAAAATAATAAAGAAAACAAAGAATACTAAGGCCAGGGCGTGACAGCAATCATAACTCCACACACACTGACAGGCCCTCTCCCACAGACAACAATCCCATCCAGCTTAACACATACACTGTGTGCACAAAATACACTGAGTGCACAAAACATTAGGAACACCTTTCTAATATTGGGTTGCACCCCTTTTTGCCCTCAAAACAGCCTAAATTATTCAGGGCATGGACTCTACAAGTTGTCGAAATAATTCCACAGGGACGCTGGCCCATGTTGACTCCAATGCTTCCCACAGCTGTGTCAAGTTGGCCGGATGTCCTTTGGGTGGTGGACCATTCTTGATACACACAGGAAACTGTTGATCATGAAAAACTCAGCAGCGTTGCAGTTCTTGACACACTCAAACCGGTGCGCCTGGGACCTACTACCATACCCCATTCAAAGGCACTTACATATTTTGTCTTGCCCGTTCACACTCTGAATGGCACACATACACAATCCATGTCTCAATTGTCTCAAGACTTAAATTCCTTTAACCCGTCTCCTCCCCTTCACCTACGCTGATTGAAGTGGATTTAACAAGTGACATCAATAAGGGATCATAGCCTTCACCTGGATTCACCTGGTCAGTCTATTCATGGAAAGAGCAGGTACTTGTGAAGCTCTGTGCGCACACACACACACACAGACACACACAGACACACACACACACACACACACACACACACACACACACACACACACACACACACACACACACACACACACACACACACACACACACACACACACACACACACACACACACACACACAAAGCTGTTCCTGGTCACACAGGACGATCTTGGATATACCTGTCTGGATAATTAGATGAGAGAGGCCACACAGGGCTGGGGAAACTAGGTCATTATTAGGCTAGTCTTGTTGGGTATATCGAAGTGTGGAAGCTGCCATGACATGATCTACAGAAACGACATCAAAGTATCTCCTTCATTTGGCAAAATTTACAAATTTCCAAGGAGATCCTTGGGCTACTTTTTTGAAGTTGTTTCAGAGAGCAAGAGGGACTTCACATGAGGGAGAGAGGAGGAAGAAATGGAGGTTGAGAAGGAGCGACCAGACTTGGATCAAACAGGAGGGAGAGAGGAGGAAGAAATGGAGGTTGAGAAGGAGCGACCAGACTTGGATCAAACAGGAGGGAGAGAGGAGGAAGAAATGGAGGTTGAGAAGGAGCAACCAGACAGGGATCAAACAGGAGGGAGAGAGGAGGAAGAAATGGAGGTTGAGAAGGAGCGACCAGACTTGGATCAAACAGGAGGGAGAGAGGAGGAAGAAATGGAGGTTGAGAAGGAGCAACCAGACAGGGATCAAACAGGAGGGAGAGATCGAGGGAATAAAGAAAATGTAGAAATAGTGGAAGAAAACGCAGAAATATGTGGAGTTCCACTCTCTCTCAACATGAAGGAATCATTCCAGAATTCCAAGCCCCCAGACTTCCAGCTGCAAGGTTGGGACCTGCCTGGGAACAGGGATCAGGTCATCTGGAAATGACAGGAAGGTGCGAAGTGGACATCCTGGCAGGAAGAGGCAGAAGGAAAAGTGATCAGTCTTTACAGTTTAAATGGTATGGAAGGAGATTCAGTGAACTGAATGACTGCTGTGCTTTATATCTCCCCCTACGTGGCTCTTAGAACGATATGAGTACACTAAAAATGAAAAGTACTGTATTAGAATACTGAAGGTATCTTTTTCTCATGTCGTTCCTCATATCTTTCTCATGTTTTTCTCTCCTTTGACCTCTCTATACTATACTGCTGCCTCTCTGTCCCTCTTTCGAAAACAAATTCTACTCTAACCATCTCCTCATCCTATTTCCCTCATCTCTCTCTATTTGTCTCTCTCTCTCTCTCTCTCTCTCTCCTCCCTCAAGTGTTCTTTCATGTCACACATGTTCTCTGATAATTAGCCGGGGTTGTGTGATGTTGACCTCCTATTGGGTGGCCGTCTGATTGACAGACACAGGCTGGATTCATAGGCAGCATAAACACACAAAGCCAAATTTGTAGCTTTGCTTTGTCTTTGTCGTTAGTCACTTAAAAACGCCGCTGTTATTTTGTTGTTTATCCTTCTGTCAATGACTCACTCTGGGAAAACATCCAATATGACAGATTTCCGATTTCATGGTCCACATACACAAATGAATGCACAAATGCACACACACAAGCACACATACACATACGTGCACCTACACACGCACACACAGTCTTGTATAACTAACCTTGTGGGGACACACAATTCAGTCCCATTCAAAACCTAACCCCAAAACCTAACCTTAACCCTAACCCTACAGTACAGTAGCTCCTAACCCTAAAACTAATCCTAGCTCCTAACCCTAATTCCTTGTGTAGCAAGGAATTTTTTTTTGTTTACTATTCTTGTGGGGACCCCTAACACACACACACTCAAATGCCACTAGTGGATTCTGAGTAGTTCCTCATGTGTTGCAGCTACAATAACAAAAGGGTGGGTCAGAAACATTGGTTTTATGTATCTGTGGGCCACAAGAAGCTAGGAAAGGCTAATAATGGGTTGGGGGTGGGGGGTGGTTGAAGTCAGACAACAGTTTGGGAACCACACTGTTTGTGAGGCCTGAGGGGGTCACCACAAAAACAAACCCAGCAGCGTTTTTGTTGCTCATTAGGGATATGGCTAATAGTACAATTGTTCTTGTGTTGTCATCCTCCCAGTGAGGGCCTGTTCCCTCACATGTTATTGATCAGGAAGAAGCTTCGCTGGCAACATGCTCATGGATGAGAGAGTCTGGGACATATCAAGTTGATTTTCATGGGAGTAGATAAATTGTATTGAGTTGCATAATAAATGTGTTATCTATTGTATGATAGTACTGGGCGATTAACTGAAATGTCGTTTTTCCGTTTTTTAAACAACTAATTGTCCAATGTCGGTTCAATTATTTGAATTTCATTTTGTTCACATTTTTTCTTTGAGCTCAATACACACATTGCGCTGCAGTTTCTCTAGAGATAAATCAGATCATGCCGAACTTTGCGACGTAGTAGGGAGTTGTAGTTTCCAACAGGCCAATGTTCTACATAGTTTATGGCAGAAAATGTGAAAATGAATTACAATGACCATAATCCATTGAGCGGCTACTTGTGCGGTCTGTCACTTTTACGGCTGCTATGCAACAGACAGAAGAAAGCACGATCAAGAGGTGATCAATAGAGAGCAGTTGATTCGTGAGGTTTTGCTATTCAGCAGTCATAGAAGTATACCTTATTTACTTTGAAGAACTACTAAAATAATGATTTTGTCAACCAGAATTGGCAGCAGCTTTATAGAGATAAGATGATGACTTGCAATGACATAGTAAAGGTATCAAATGAAACAAATGTAATATATACAACAACTGAAATATTTAATTGAAATAAAGTAAAGTGAATAGTTGACAGTTAATAAGTGATAAGCAGTCATTGTCAGTTACGACCATCATGGGAGTTGCATTCATTGTTTTGATCTGTGTTGTTACAGCATTCCACCCACATAATGCAAAAAAACACTAACCACTCAGTACTATTGTCGCCAAACACAGTCTCCAACACAGTATCCTAGAGAGAGTCTATTCTATAGAATGCAGTCTATGAAGTGTATCTGTGCCCCATAACACCGATACCTCATCACCTTAGATATGGAAGCCCTATCTGACTGAAGGGATTCGGTATGTTGACCAGACTTGAATTGGAGACAAACGCAATGGGAGAAATGAAGTCCGAAACACCAATCTTACAGTATATTCATGGTTTAAAGTGTTTATTGTTAAAGGTGCACAGAGAGGCTTGGACACGTAAATGTGATGGCTGTGTCAGAGTTCAAACATGACAATTGCTAGGTTGCTGGCAGGCCAGTGTGAATATTGGAATACACTGATAGAAAAACTAAAAAAACACACTGAACAATTAAACTGTGTAATGCTGATAGGTGGTTCCACGAGGGCCATTAAACAAGAAAGGTGTGTGTGTGTGTGTGTGTGTGTGGACAGAGTGGGCGTCTTTGTCCTCTTGTGCTCTTGCCCTTGCTGTTACCATACCTCAGGGTGGATCCTGGTTGCTGGCTGGGACCATAAGTATTGTTCTCCTCACAGACACAAAGAGCCAAGATCAGATTTTCATGCTGCCCACACCCTTGCCCTCTTAAGGGAAACTAACAGACTGGCCAAAATTAACTACAATCTCTGTCTTGTAAGTAGCCTTTTTTCATTTCCAAAACACAAAGACCCAATGATGCCCCTGAAGCGTTGTATTGCAACATATCTCAACGATGAGCTCATATGTTTTCCAGAACAGGAGTGGCTGTAGAACTCATCCCAACCACTCTCTGACATGGCAGGTGGCAGGTGTGTCTGAACTCCGGTTGTCAGGAACGCCAGAGGGCTTGGGATTCAGCAACATTTGCTCTGAGATGTTTTTCCAACTGCTTCTCACTTGTTATCCTCTCGTCCGACAAGGCCAAGCGTGAGAGGATTACAGGCCATGCCAACATGTCCAAATATCCCCGTCACCGCTGCTAGCATCAGATGTCAGGCCTTGTTACTCTCAGTGCCCTCCCCCTGCATACCCCTGTCCCCCTGCATTAAGCTCCAAATCTAGCCCCAGGCTTCTCGGGCCTAGGTCAGCCCACACCTGGATGAACCTGTCAAAAGAGGTACAGGGACCAGAGGAGACCAGGGTAATAATGTTGTTGAAGGCTGTTAGTGACCTTTTTTTTCTTTGCTTCCAGGCTTCCTTATTCCTTAGTTTCCTTCAGCCTCATTGAAAAGAGTAGAAAGCTATAATGAATAGAGTAGAGGCCTGGAGGTGATTCAATGTTCATTTACCTTTATCAACCAATCCCTTAAAATGATAGAAAAGGACAACAGGTAAGGCAGCCAATAAAACATACTGGAACGTGGCCCCTGCCTGATCAACAGAAATCCCTGATTGCTTATAAGAGATTCAATAGAGAAATAGTTTGAGACACATGCAATGTTTTGAGGTTGTGAATGCTGGTCTCAGTGAGGGCGGGGCAGTCTTGTTTTATGTTGTATTCACACTAAGCTTGTGCATACCACAGTCAGACATGGGAAAATCATTAGGACATAGCTAAGGATTTTATTGCACTTGTGGTGTGTGTACAAATATATTCTCTTTACCACTCCTGAATACACATACACAGACCCAAATCCTCAGACATTGTTGTACATGCACGCAAACACGTACCTGCAAACGCACACACTGACACGCACACATGCACATACTGTATATTAAAGTGTCTCACCCTCTCTCTCTCTCTCTCTCTCTCAGTGTGTGATAATGTTTAACTGGTGGTGGAATGCAGGGTTTGTTTTTAAGACTGATCCTCAAAGCTCCAGTGTTTCTCCTGCACCTTGCAGCACCTTTAGGACTTTGCTCAAATCCTAACATTCTCCATTGAGAGGTATAACATAATCTGACCTGAGATCAGTTGAATCTGTAAGGGAAACCTCTTCCTACCATCACCTTGCCCGGTTTCTTAAAAAGAGTTCCTGATCTGTCTGGCGCTCTGGACTGATCCTGTCCACAGATCTCCCGCTCCAAAGCTCTGATGGGCTCCAGCTGCCGGCTCTCCTGAGCCCAATGCATCCCAGATGGACCAGAGCTGGCTGCACAGGGACACAGCTGTGCTGGGAGAGAGAGGAAGAGGAGAGGGAGGAGGTGGTGGAGAGAGTGAGCAGGAGTGAGAGAGAAAGGGAGGGGGAACAAATGAGAGAAAGGGAGAATGAGAGAGAGGGATAGGATGGAGAAAGGGGTACAGAGAGAGGGGACAGAAGGGGAGAAGAAGACAGGGGGAGAAGGGTCTGGTAGACTTTGACTGAGCTAGAGAAAAACAGGGGGTGGTTCTGTGTTAAATTGATAGAGGTTAATGCAGGTTAAATGGAGAATGAGTTAACTTTACAGCGTAGTGCTGTAAATGGTGCTGCAAAGCCAGTTGTGAGAGCAGTACTACAGCCATCTACTCAATGACCAGAGAAACAGGGAACGGGGACCCCAGGAAGAGTAGACCCTTTGCAGCGGCTAATGGGGATCCTAATGAATACCAAATACCAATGCCAAACAAGACAGCAACCTGGATATTCTGCCAGATACAGTATCAGTTTGAAGTAGCATCATGCATGTTTCATAGAAAGTGTTTCACTCAATCAGTCACATTTGATATGGTGTGTGTGTGTGTGTGTGTGTGTGTGTGTGTGTGTGTGTGTGTGTGTGTGTGTGTGTGTGTGTGTGTGTGTGTGTGTGTGTGTGTGTGTGTGTGTGTGTGTGTGTGTGTGTGTGTGTGTGTGTGTGTGCGTGCGTGTGTGTGCAGCATATAGAAGCACTAAGTAAATACATATCTATCATCAGCCACTGAGTTATGTGATAAGCATCTGTAATGGATACCCAGCTAGCACATAACGTTCTGAGAACCATATGTTTCCTAGAGTTTGGTGAGAGCGTGGTTGTCCTATGGTTATTTTTCATACAACCTTCCCATAACATTCTGGGAATGGTGCAGGATAGTCGCTTGACTTTCGAACATTCTCAGCACATTTAAGGAACTTGACAAAATAACTTAATTTTCTTGGTATTTCATTACTTTAACGGAACGTTTCCTGATAGTTCAAACATGGTTACATTTAATACTTTTTGGGGTAATGTTCTAGGAACGTTCTCCAATAGTTCAGAGAATGCTAAGAAACAACGTTCTTCTGTGGGAATTTTAATGCTTCAGCGTAACATTGTTTTGGAAGGTTTCCTAAAGGTTAAATAAATAAAAGTGAATTCCTCATTGTTCTATTTAAACTAAGGTCGACATCCCCATAAAAACCAGTCAGTTTAAGCTTAAGATGTCTGGATGCATCTCAATCCACCACATCCTCCTACTTCTGCATCTGCGGTGAAAGGTGACAGAGCTAGAGCGATGTTTGCCAGACCATGAGACATCCCGAAAATCGGTCTTCTCACAAAATTGTCTGTAGTGTCCGAACGGCCTACAAACTATTACGACCCCTCTATGGAAAGATGAGGCTCACGAACACGATGGTGTTCTCCGTTTTGCTCTACAACCCCCACACGCGTCTTGGGACTCTTCTGAAGTCGGTGCAGCCGATCTGGCAACTTCTGTCTGTAGCGTCCAAACAGTTTGGGCTACACACTAATATGACCCCTCTGTGGAAAGGTTAGTCTCTTTCGAACACATATGTTGTTTTGCTCTTGGTTGCCCACGAGCCTCACATGACTAGTCTGAAGGTATCTGGGTACCCAACATTTTTATGGAAGTACAGTATATATGAACACTGTTAAGTGCCAAAAATAAAGGGTTGAAAACGTAAAACAGACCGAAATTTTTTTTCCTGATCTTTCTTATACCTCTCAGGTATAGGACAGACACTTCAGAACAAACATATAGAGTGCATTCGGAAAGTATTCAGACCTCTTGACTTTTTCCACATTTTGTTACGTTACAGCCTTATTCTAAAATTGATTAAATTGTTTTTTCCCCACATCAATCTACACACACTTCCCCATAATGACAAAGCAAAAACAGGTTTTGAGATACAAAAATCTGAAATATTACATTTACATAAGTATTCAGACATTACTCAGAACTTTATTGAAGCACCTTTGGCAGTGATTACAGCCTCAAGTCTTCTTGGGTATGACGCTATAAGCTTGGCACACCTGTATATGGGGAGTTTCTCCCATTCTTCTCTGCAGATCGGCTCAAGCTCTGTCAGGTTGGATGAGGAGTGTTGCTGCACAGCTATTTTCAGGTCTCTCAAGAGAATTTCGATTGGGTTCAAGTCCGGGCTCTGGCTGGGCCACTCAAGGACATTCAGACACATGTCCCAAAGCCACTCCTGCGTTGTCTTGGCTGTGTGCTTAGGGTCATCCTGTTGGAAGGTGAACCTTTGCCCCAGTCAGGTCCTGAGCGCTCTGGTTCCAAACATCTTCCATTTATGAATGATGGAGGCCACTGTGTTCTTGGGGACATTCAATGCTGCATACAATTTTTTGATACCCTTCCCCAGATCTGTGTCTCGACACAATCCTGTCTTGGAGCTCTACGCACAATTCCTTCAAGCTCATGGCTTAGTTTTTGCTCTGACATTCACTGTCAAATCATGTCATGTCAAATCAATTGACATAATCAATCAACAGGTGGACTCCAATCAAGTTGTAGAAACATTTTAAGGATGATCAATGGAAACATGATGCACCTGAGCTCAATTTCAAGTCTCATAGTAAAGGGTCTGAATACTTATGTAAATGTGCCTGTTTTTACTTTGTCATTATGGGGTATTGTGTGAAGATTGATGAGGAAAAAAATTATTTAATCCATTTTAGAATAAGGCTGTAACGTAACAAAATGTGGAAAAGTCAAGGGGTCTGAATACTTTCCGATTGCACTGTGCATTCAGTTCTCAGCTCCAACAAAACTCTCTATCCTCTATCTTGTTAAGTGTGTTCAGGTGTGTTGACCACACCCACTAATTGGCCTTACCTGAATTTAATGAGTGGTTGTTTCCTTTGAAATGGGGTCTGTTTCAGTAGGCTAAAACTAACAGCTCCTCGTGGAGCAGTGGGGTCTGTTTCAGTAGGCTAAAACTAACAGCTCCTCATGGAGCAGTGGGGTCTGTTTCAGTAGGCTAAAACTAACAGCTCCTCGTGGAGCAGTGGGGTCTGTTTCAGTAGGCTAACACTAACAGCTCCTCGTGGAGCAGTGGGGTCTGTTTCAGTAGGCTAACACTAACAGCTCCTCGTGGAGCAGTGGACTAAATCCATGACTCAACAACAGAAGATGATAGGTTTAAATCTCACTGATGCTGTGTCACAATAAACAAAGAAATGTGGTTGCATGATTAATGCCTAAGCAAAATCATTTCTGTGGTGGAGTTCAAAACATTTAAACTGAGCTAACAGTGTTCTTGAAACATTCATGTGAATGTTTTAAGGAAGTTATTAAAAAACATTAATGAACCTCCCAGGAAAACATTCAGGGAACCACAGTAACATTTTCTCAGAACCTTCCTGCCCAGAGCAGGAGAAACTTCCGTTTTGAGAATGTTTAAAAACGTTCAATTTTACCTGTCAGGAAACGTATGGCTTCGTTCCCAGAACCAATGTTAAACCAAAAACCTACGTTCCCACAACTTCCAAAGAACCCAATGTGCTAGCTGGGTATTGCCTAATGTAATTCACTTAGCAAAGCTGCTACACAGACGTGGGAGAGTTGTTTTAGACATTCAATTTCCTTGTACATGGACACAACACACAATCCTAAAAAATACAACACACTCAGTCCTTTGGAAGTCTGTATTTCCAATCTGCCACTCCCATCTCTCCCCTGTGCCCTGTTCCTCACACACACACACACACACACACACACACACACACACACACACACACACACACACACACACACACACACACACACACACACACACACACACACACACACACACACACACACACACACACACACACACGTTGCCTGGCATATAGGAAAGCGATTTTAGCGGTTTGTACCATGCACGTTTAATTAGCTTTTATTGCTATCGTCTCTACAGCGAAAAGAGGACCAGCGAGCCAAGAGCTCCTCGCTGCCAGAGTTCTGACACACCGGCGTTGCCTTGCTATCCAGCCCAGCTTCTCCTCTGTGTCATGTAAAACTCCTTACCCACACGTGCTGTTCAACGTGCCTCAGCAAGTATTATTCTCTGTCTCCAATACTGTAGACTCTGTCTCCAATACTGTAGTCTTTGTCTCCAATACTGTGGCCTTTAAGTCTGCAGCTGTCTTCAATTGTCCTTGTTAATCTCCATTTATAGTCAGTGAAAATGAAAGTTAAATAACATGCGTTAAGCCCAAAGGCATTAGCTCTGGAAGCTAAAATGAACCCTCAAGTCTTGGGCAAGCCTACTGAGTGGAAGCCTGTACCTCTACTACATAAATGTAACAGACTTCACCAATTACAGTCACCAAAAACTGTCTTCATCAGGCATGATCTCAGATACATACACTGAGTGCACAATGAGTAAGATTACAGCTATTGTTTGTCTAAAACAGTCCTATGAACTCGACTGTTCCCCATTTAATCCTTAAGTTAGGTCAGAGCCAAGTCACAAAAACACACAGCCATTTTTTCAGCCAACGATAGGAGTCACAAAAAGCAGAAATATAGATAAAATTAATCACTAACCTTTGATGATCTTCATCAGATGACACTCATAGGACATCATGTTACACAATACATGTATGTTTTGTTCGATAATGTGCATATTTATATCAAAACATCTCAGTTTACATTGGCGCGTTACGTGCAGTAATGTTTTCATTCCAAAACATCCGGTGATTTTGCAGAAATACTCATAATAAACATTGATAAAAGATGCAAGTGTTATTCACAGAATTAAAGATAAACTTATCCTCTATGCAACCGCTGTGTCAGATTTCAAAAAAACTTTACGGAAAAAGAATAATCTGAGAACGGCGCTCAGAACCCAAAACAGCCAAAGAAATAGCCGCCATTTTGGCATAAACAGAAGCTACAAAAAACACTATAAATATTCACTTACCTTTGATGATCTTCATCAGAAGGCACTCCCAGGAATCCTAGTTCGACAATAAATTACTGATTTGTTCAAATAAAGTTCCATAAAGCCCATCATTTAGCCACTTGTTGTTAGCATGTTCAGCCCAGTAATCCATCTTCATGAGGCACGAGAACTTCCTCCAGACAAAAACTCAATTTTTTTTGTTACAGGTCGTAGAAACAAGTCAAATGATGTATGCAATCCATATTTAGGATGTTTTTAACATTAATCATCAATAAGGTTCCAACCGGAGAATTTCATTGTCTGAAGAAAAGCGTCATGAGCCCGAGGCTCTCTGCCAGACCACTCACTAAAAGAGCTCCTATGAGCCCCTCCTTTATAGTAGAATCCTAAAACCAGTATCTAAAGACGGTGACATCTAGTGGAAGCCCTAGGAAGTGCATGCACATCCATAACTAACAGGGATTTCAATAGGCACTGTTTTGAAAATCGATTTCTCACTTCCTGTTTGGATTTCTTCTCAGGTTTTTGTCTACCATATGAGTTCTGTTATACTCACAGACATCATTCAAACAGTTTTAGAAACTTCAGAGTGTTTTCTATCCAATACTAATAATAATATGCATATATTAGCATCTGGGACAGAGTAGGAGGCAGTTCCGTTTGGGCACGCAATTCATCCAAAAGTGAAAATGCTGCCCCCTATCCATAAAAAAGCACACCTGCGTTAATTTAAGTTGCATTATAAAAATATCCCCATCGAAATATGTCAGTTTAAGATAGAAATATCTATGTTTTTTTGCATGGGCTGTCATGGGATACATCTGAAGGTAACCCATACAAATGGATGTAAGTATAGAGGTAGTTTTGTGGCAACAAAATTAAGGGGTAAAATATGTGTCCCAAAAAATATTTCCTGAGCTTTCTTATATCTCCTAGATAAGAGACACTTAAGAGACACTTCAAAATCTTATTCCTTATGAAATATTTTTTGACTATCTTTTTTGGCAATTCTGAATGTGTTATCCAAAATGTTTCTATATATATATATATAGTACCAGTCAAAAGTTTGGACACACCTAATCATTCAAGGGTTTTTCTTTATTTTTACTATTTTCTACATTGTAGAATAATAGTGAAGATATCAAAACTATGAAATAACACATATGGAATCATGTACTATCCCAAAAAGTCTTAAACAAATCAAACTATATTTTAGATTTTAGATTCTTCAAAGTAGCCACCCTTTGCCTTGATGACAGCTTTGCGCACTCTTGGCAGTCTCTCAACCAGCTTCACCTGGAATGCTTTTCCAACTGTCTTAAAGTAGTCTCCCCCCTCATTATCTCTGTATCTGTGCCATTTGACATCCACGTCATAGTATTATGCAATTAGTTTCATGTCTTCTTTGGTCATTACCAGTCCAGGCTTCATAAAGGCCTCATTTCCGTACCACACTCAAATAGTACACTCATTTAGTCTCTCTCTCTCTAAGTGTTCTCGTGGGGGTTTCTGCACATCACTGTCTTACAGCTTGGCATATTTCACTCATTGACTAATATGTTCAGGCATTGAAACAATGTTGTTACTCACATAAGTGGATCCTTGCTTTTAGAACACAAAAGCAGCATTTAAGAATAAAACATTATGACAGGGATGCTTGTCAGAAAAACACAAGCATTTAGGATGGATGGAAATTAAACAACTAAACATTTTATTACCAAACTGTCATTCTTTTTTGGGACAGATTAATTTGCAGAAATATTACAATATTTCCCTCTAATATATTCATTAGGCCCTTTTGCAGGGTCAGTGAGCTATTTGTTATTGTCATTGAAATAGATCCTGGCACACGAGGAGAGTCTTAACTGCTCTCTAAACAACCCAACAAAAGACCAGATGCACAGTTGACATCCTACCAACATCCTATAATTGAACAGTGATTTTCTCAATGATAGGCACAAGACATACACGTCATTCATAGGTTATTCAACATTGGTTTATTTACCACGGACATTCGTGCGGTTGAGTCCCATTTTGTGATAACATGGACTTTATGGGTTAGGAGTCCCGCTAGCAAATTCCGGTGAAATTGGAGGGCGCGCAATTCAAATAAATAATCATACAAATGATGGATATTAAACATTTAGGTACATACAAGTGTCTTATATTGGTTAAAAGCTTACATTGTTGTTAATCTAACCGCACTGTCCGATTTACAATAGGTTTTACAGCGAAAGCATGCCATGCGATTGTTTGAGGACGGCGCCCCACATCAACATATCTTTCCACCGGCACAGGCTTCATAAAAATACAAATAGCGATTAAATATTCACTTACTTTTTGAAAATCTTCCTCTGATTTGCAATCCAAAGGGTCCCAGCTACAACATATAGTGTCGTTTTGTTAGATAAAATCCTTCTTTATATCCCGAAAAAGTCTGTTTAGTTGGCGCCATCGATTTGAGTAATCCACTCATTCAACAAGCAGAGAAAGGAATCCAAAAAGCTACCGCTAAACTTTGTTAAAACAAGTCAAAATACGTTTCTATTTAATCCTCAGGTACCCTAAAATGTAATTAAACTATAATATTTCATACAGAAAGAAGTATGTTCAATAGGAAAACGATATTAGCAGGTGCGCGTCCTCGTTGTCACACACTCTGAGTCCCAGTAGTAAAACTCATAATTCTTCCTCATTTGGGAAGAAACAAGCCTGAAACCTGGAACAAAGACTGTTGACATCTAGTGGAAGCCATAGGAATTGCAATCTGGGAGCTGGATTTGGATATGCCCCTATACTTTCCATTGTAAGAGCATGGGCTCTCAAAAAAAAAGAAGAAAAAAAGAATTCTGGTTGGTTTTTCTTTGGATTTTTTCCTACCATATCTATTGTGTTATAGTCTCAAACATTATTTTAACATTTCTACAAACTTCAAAGTTTTTTCTATCCAAGGGTACCAATTATATGCATATCCTGGCTTCTGGGCCTGAGTAACAGGCAGTTTACTTTGGGCACGTCAGTCAGATAGGAAGTGGAGAAAAATAGACCCTAGCCTGAAGTTAACAACGCGATGAAACTTTGTTGCCCCTTGCTGAAACAAGCAAGTTTGTATCAAACAATGAATAGAATGGGCTTGGAACCTCTAACCCTGGCAATTTGACTGGTAATCTCATGGGTACACTCGGAATAGCTGCCTGGTATTGTGTTTCCATGGTAATGTAGAATGTTCAATGCAAATGATATTAACTGATGCAATGGAATGTATTTTTTGTAATATCAGTTGAGTTGAATCAACAAATCACAGAACACAGAACATCTGGGTTGGCGCCCCCCCCTTGGGTTGTGCCGTGTCGGAGATCTTTGTGGGCTATACTCGGCCTTGTCTCAGGATGGAGTTGGTGGTTGAAGATATCCCTCTAGTGGAGTGGGGCTGTGCTTTGGCAAAGTGGGTGGGCTTATATCCTGCCTGTTTGGCCCTATCCGGGGGAATCATCGGATGGGGTCACAATGTCTCCTGACCCCTCCTGTCTCAGCCTCCAGTATTTATGCTGTAGTAGTTTATGTGTCGGGGGGCTAGGGTCATTCTGTTATATCTGGAGTATTTCTCCTGTCTTATCCGGTGTCCTGTGTGAATTTAAGTATGCTCTCTAATTCTCTCTTTCTCTCTTTCTCTCTTTCTTTCTTTCTTTCTTTCTTTCTTTCTTTCTTTCTTTCTTTCTTTCTTTCTTTCTTTCTTTCTTTCTTTCTTTCTTTCTTTCTTTCTTTCTTTCTTTCTTTCTTTCTTTCTCTCTCTCGGAGGACCTGAGCCCTAGGACCATGCCTCAGGACTACCTGGCATGATGACTCCTTGCTGTCCCCAGTCCACCTGGCCGTGCTGCTGCTCCAGTTTCAACTGTTCTGCCTGCGGCTATGAAACCCTGACCTGTTCACCGGACGTGCTACCTGTCCCAGACCTGCTGTTTTCAACTCTCTAGAGACAGCAGGAGCGGTAGAGATACTCTCAATGATTGGCTATGAAAAGCCAACTGACATTTACTCCTGAGGTGCTGACTTGTTGCACCCTCGACAACTACTGTGATTATTATTATTTGACGATGCTGGTCATTTATGAACATTTGAACATCTTGGCCATGTTCTGTTATAATCTCCACCCGGCACAGCCAGAAGAGGACTGGCCACCCCTCATAGCCTGGTTCCTCTCTAGGTTTCTTCCTAGGTTTTGGCTTTTCTAGGGAGTTTTTCCTTGCCACCGTGCTTCTACACCTGCATTGCCTGCTGTTTGCGGTTTTAGGCAGGGTTTCTGTACAGCACTTTGAGATATCAGCTGATGTACGAAGGGCTATAGAAATACATTTGATTTTGATTTGATATTGATGGGTACACTTCCTGCTTTTTCTTTGTGCTTTTACTTCCTTCTTTGCTCCTGTGAGTACTCTCTCAATGGCCGCCAGTCCAACCGTTATGCCATCATTGACTTGGGGACCCCAATCTATTTCTATAGCAGCACATGCAGTCAGAAGCAGAGGAAAGGAGAACATTTGGGTCTTCTTTTTGCTAATCGAACGGTTATTATGGAGACCGCGGTCATTTGGCTGGACAATTACCGACATCCAAAATTCCATAACCGTCACACTCTTGATATCAATCAGTTAGGTCTAATTCAACATGTCCTCCATCCTTAAATCACTGTCTCTCGCTCCTAATATTAGAAACACGTCAGGCTACCTATTAAGGATGAATGTTAAATCCAGGTGACCCAATAGGAAAGCAGACTGTGTTCCAATAGAGAAGGTATTTGGCAAACTTATCCCTAAAAAACATAGAGAAATATGTACTGTAAAAGACAAGGGGGGGAAAAGAATGCAGGATAATGTTTTGTGATGTAAAAACCCCTGGGATCACAAGTAGCTCTTAGCAGCTCTACTGTGAGTGTGTTTGTGTGTGTGTGTGTGTGTTTGTGTGTGTGTGACTCCCTGTCTGAAAGAGCTCTTTGTTTCAGTCCAAGGTTTCTGGGTTCAACTAATCAGATGGATTAAGGGCAGCTTTGAAAGTCCAGCGATCTGAAATGGCATCCGAACAAAAACAAACATACTTCCACCAACCCGGCCACCTGCCTGCGCACACCAAGGTGTGTGTGTGTGTGTGTGTGTGTGTGTGTGTGTGTGTGTGTGTATACGTTTGTGAGTGTATGCATCCCTGCATGCCTGTGTGTGCATACAGGCCTGCTTGTGACTGATCTTTGTTTTGAATTTAAATAAAACAAGGGAAAGTTATGTTTGTTTGATATATTATTAGACCTTGTACAGACTCAAAGTAGCTTTAGAGAATATGAGCCAACAGAACGCTAATCCTTGAAATGACCAGTGAGTGTTTAAACAAAGGCAGTTTGAAAGCAGACTGATAATAGCTGGAGAAGTAAAGGGAGGATTTGCCTCCTCTGACCCCCAGTCATCCAACAATGGAATCATAATGAAGTGTCCATTGACTCTCGATGGGGAGTTTTGAGTGGTGCTCAGTCCGCCATTGTGACCCACAGAAGCAGCTTAATCTTTCAGTTGAGCCCCAGGCTTGTCTTCTCTTTGTAGGCCTCGCTCCAGCTTTGGCTGACTGGTTGCTCTAGGTCAGGCCTTTGAGACTTTAATACAAGCCAGATTTAATCAGTTACTCTTTTAAGTAGCATGTGTTGGTATTGGGATGTCAAAGCCAATCAGCTTGTATGTAAAATATAGTGATCTACATGCAGGAAAAGCCAAATATTTACCATGTGCTTATATCTGACTTGTCAATTCATCAGTGTGAATCATGGTATACAGTTCAATTACAGAGACACATGTTTAAATGAGCACAATTTGATTACATTTGATTTACATGAGCACAATTTGATTATACACTGCAATACATTTGATCTCAGTCAGAGAGAAGAGACTGATACATTCTATTACATTATTAGAGTGGTAGATTCACCACATCTCCGATGTATGTCATTCAGATTAAGCCAATTCAGAAGAAACAGGAAGGTTGAGTTGGCTTGTTTTTTATGGAAGATTTTGAATATGACTGTTTCCCAAATAGTAGGTCTGGTCCTACTGGTGAGTCTCATCTCTTCCTCCTGGGTCAGAACATAGACTGATACATAACACTGGGTCAGAACATAGAATTATACATAACACAGGGCAGTGACTAGACTTATACATTACACAGGGCAGTGACTAGACTTATACATAACACTGGCAGTGACTAGAATTATACATTACACAGGGCAGTGACTAGACTTATACATTACACTGGCAATGACTAGAATTATACATTACACTGGGCAGTGACTAGACTTATACTTAACACTGGGCAGTGACTAGACTTATACATTACACAGGGCAGTGACTAGACTTATACATTACACTGGGCAGTGACTAGAATTATACATTACACTGGGCAGTGACTAGACTTATACATTACACAGGGCAGTGACTAGACTTATACATTACACTGGGCAGTGACTAGAAGTATACATTACACAGGGCAGTGACTAGACTTATACATAACACTGGGCAGTGACTAGAATTATACATTACACTGGGCAGTGACTAGAATTATACATTACACTGGGCAGTGACTAGAATTATACATTACACTGGGCAGTGACGAGACTTATACTTAACACTGGGCAGTGACTAGACTTATACATTACACTGGGCAGTGACTAGAATTATACATTACACAGGGCAGTGACTAGAATTATACATTACACAGGGCAGTGACTAGAATTATACATTACACTGGGCAGTGACTAGACTTATACATTACACAGGGCAGTGACTAGAATTATACATTACACAGGACAGTGACTAAAATTATACATTACACTGGGCAGTGATTAGAATTATACATTACACTGGGCAGTGACTAGAATTATACATTACACTGGGCAGTGATTAGAATTATACATTACACTGGGCAGTGACTAGAATTATACATTACACAGGGCAGTGACTAGAATTATACATTACACTGGGCAGTGACTAGAATTATACATTACACAGGGCAGTGACTAAAATTATACATTACACAGGGCAGTGACTAGACTTATACATTACACAGGGCAGTGACTAGACTTATACATTACACTGGGCAGTGACTAGAAGTATACATTACACAGGGCAGTGACTAGAATTATACATTACACAGGGCAGTGACTAAAGTATTAATAACACTGGGCAGTGACTAGAATTATACATTACACAGGGCAGTGACTAAAGTATTAATAACACTGGGCAGTGACTAGAATTATACATTACACAGGGCAGTGACTAGAAGTATACATAACACTGGGCAGTGACTAGAATTATACATTACACTGGGCAGTGACTAGAGTTATACATTACACTGGGCAGTGACTAGAATTATACATTACACAGGGCAGTGACTAGAATTATACATTACACAGGGCAGTGACTAAAATTATACATTACACTGGGCAGTGACTAGAATTATACATTACACAGGGCAGTGACTAAAATTATACATTACACTGGGCAGTGACTAGAATTATACATTACACAGGGCAGTGACTAGAATTATATATTACACAAGGCAGTGACTAGAATTATACATTACACTGGGCAGTGACTAGACTTATACATTACACAGGGCATTGACTAGAATTATACATTACACAGGACAGTGACTAAAATTATACATTACACTGGGCAGTGATTAGAATTATACATTACACTGGGCAGTGACTAGAATTATACATTACACTGGGCAGTGATTAGAATTATACATTACACTGGGCAGTGACTAGAATTATACATTACACTGGGCAGTGACTAAAATTATACATTACACAGGGCAGTGACTAAAGTATTAATAACACTGGGCAGTGACTAGAATTATACATTACACAGGGCATTGACTAGAAGTATACATTACACTGGGCAGTGAATAGAATTATACATTACACTGGGCAGTGAATAGAATTATACATTACACTGGGCAGTGAATAGAGTTATACATTACACTGGGCAGTGACTAGACTTATACATTACACAGGGCAGTGACTAAAATTATACATTACACTGGGCAGTGACTAGAATTATACATTACACAGGGCAGTGACTAAAATTATACATTACACTGGGCAGTGACTAGAATTATACATTACACAGGGCAGTGACTAGAATTATACATTACACAGGGCAGTGACTAGAATTATACATTACACAGGGCAGTGACTAGAATTATACATTACACTGGGCAGTGACTAGACTTATACATTACACAGGGCAGTGACTAGAATTATACATTACACAGGACAGTGACTAAAATTATACATTACACTGGGCAGTGATTAGAATTATACATTACACTGGGCAGTGACTAGAATTATACATTACACTGGGCAGTGATTAGAATTATACATTACACTGGGCAGTGACTAGAATTATACATTACACAGGGCAGTGACTAGAATTATACATTACACAGGGCAGTGACTAGAATTATACATTACACAGGGCAGTGACTAAAATTATACATTACACTGGGCAGTGACTAGAATTATACATTACACAGGGCAGTGACTAAAATTATACATTACACTGGGCAGTGACTAGAATTATACATTACACTGGGCAGTGACTAGAATTATACATTACACAGGGCAGTGACTAGAATTATACATTACACAGGGCAGTGACTAGAATTATACATTACACTGGGCAGTGACTAGACTTATACATTACACAGGGCAGTGACTAGAATTATACATTACACAGGACAGTGACTAAAATTATACATTACACTGGGCAGTGATTAGAATTATACATTACACTGGGCAGTGACTAGAATTATACATTACACTGGGCAGTGATTAGAATTATACATTACACTGGGCAGTGACTAGAATTATACATTACACTGGGCAGTGACTAGAATTATACATTACACAGGGCAGTGACTAAAGTATTAATAACACTGGGCAGTGACTAGAATTATACATTACACAGGGCATTGACTAGAAGTATATATTACACTGGGCAGTGAATAGAATTATACATTACACTGGGCAGTGAATAGAATTATACATTACACTGGGCAGTGAATAGAGTTATACATTACACTGGGCAGTGACTAGACTTATACATTACACAGGGCAGTGACTAAAATTATTCATTACACTGGGCAGTGACTAGAATTATACATTACACAGGGCAGTGACTAAAATTATACATTACACTGGGCAGTGACTAGAATTATACATTACACAGGGCAGTGACTAGAATTATACATTACACAGGGCAGTGACTAGAATTATACATTACACAGGGCAGTGACTAAAATTATACATTACACTGGGCAGTGACTAGAATTATACATTACACAGGGCAGTGACTAGAATTATACATTACACTGGGCAGTTACTAGAATTATACATTACACAGGGCAGTGACTAGAATTATACATTACACAGGGCAGTGACTAGAATTATACATTACACTGGGCAGTGACTAGACTTATACATTACACAGGGCAGTGACTAGAATTATACATTACACAGGACAGTGACTAAAATTATACATTACACTGGGCAGTGATTAGAATTATACATTACACTGGGCAGTGACTAGAATTATACATTACACTGGGCAGTGACTAGAATTATACATTACACTGGGCAGTGACTAGAATTATACATTACACAGGGCAGTGACTAGAATTATACATTACACAGGGCAGTGACTAGAATTATACATTACACAGGGCAGTGACTAGAATTATACATTACACTGGGCAGTGACTAGACTTATACATTACACAGGGCAGTGACTAGAATTATACATTACACAGGACAGTGACTAAAATTATACATTACACTGGGCAGTGATTAGAATTATACATTACACTGGGCAGTGACTAGAATTATACATTACACTGGGCAGTGACTAGAATTATACATTACACTGGGCAGTGACTAGAATTATACATTACACTGGGCAGTGACTATAATTATACATTACACAGGGCAGTGACTAAAGTATTAATAACACTGGGCAGTGACTAGAATTATACACTACACAGGGCAGTGACTAGAAGTATACATTACACTGGGCAGTGAATATAATTATACATTACACTGGGCAGTGACTAGAGTTATACATTACACAGGGCAGTGAATAGACTTATACATTACACAGGGCAGTGACTAGAATTATACATTACACAGGGCAGTGACTAAAATTATACATTACACTGGGCAGTGACTAGAATTATACATTACACAGGGCAGTGACTAAAATTATACATTACACTGGGCAGTGACTAGACTTATACATTACACAGGGCAGTGACTAGAATTATACATAACACAGGACAGTGACTAAAATTATACATTACACTGGGCAGTGATTAGAATTATACATTACACTGGGCAGTGACTAGAATTATACATTACACTGGGCAGTGATTAGAATTATACATTACACTGGGCAGTGACTACAATTATACATTACACTGGGCAGTGACTAGAATTATACATTACACAGGGCAGTGACTAAAGTATTAATAACACTGGGCAGTGACTAGAATTATACATTACACAGGGCATTGACTAGAAGTATACATTACACTGTGCAGTGAATAGAATTATACATTACACTGGGTAGTGACTAGAGTTATACATTACACTGGGCAGTGACTAGACTTATACATTACACAGGGCAGTGACTAGAATTATACATTACACAGGGCAGTGACTAAAATTATACATTACACTGGGCAGTGACTAGAATTATACATTACACAGGGCAGTGACTAGAATTATACATTACACTGAGCAGTGACTAGACTTATACATTACACGGGGCAGTGACTAGAATTATACATTACACAGGGCAGTGACTAAAATTATACATTACACTGGGCAGTGATTAGATTTATACATTACACTGGGCAGTGACTCGAATTATACATTACACAGGGCAGTGACTAGAATTATACATTACACAGGGCAGTGACTAAAGTATTAATAACACTGGGCAGTGACTAGAATTATACATTACACTGGGCAGTGACTAGAATTATACATTACACAGGGCAGTGACTAAAGTATTAATAACACTGGGCAGTGACTAGAATTATACATTACACAGGGCAGTGACTAGAAGTATACATTACACTGGGCAGTGAATAGAATTATAAATTACACTGGGCAGTGACTAGAGTTATACATTACACTGGGCAGTGACTAGACTTATACATTACACAGGGCAGTGACTAGAATTATATATTACACAGGGCAGTGACTAAAATTATACATTACACTGGGCAGTGACTAGAATTATACATTACACAGGGCAGTGACTAAAATTATACATTACACTGGGCAGTGACTAGAATTATACATTACACAGGGCAGTGACTAGAATTATACATTACACAGGGCAGTGACTAGAATTATACATTACACTGGGCAGTGACTAGACTTATACATTACACAGGGCAGTGACTAGAATTATACATTACACAGGACAGTGACTAAAATTATACATTACACTGGGCAGTGATTAGAATTATACATTACACTGGGCAGTGACTAGAATTATACATTACACTGGGCAGTGATTAGAATTATACATTACACTGGGCAGTGACTAGAATTATACATTACACTGGGCAGTGACTATAATTATACATTACACAGGGCAGTGACTAAAGTATTAATAACACTGGGCAGTGACTAGAATTATACATTACACAGGGCAGTGACTAGAAGTATACATTACACTGGGCAGTGAATATAATTATACATTACACTGGGCAGTGACTAGAGTTATACATTACACAGGGCAGTGAATAGACTTATACATTACACAGGGCAGTGACTAGAATTATACATTACACAGGGCAGTGACTAAAATTATACATTACACTGGGCAGTGACTAGAATTATACATTACACAGGGCAGTGACTAAAATTATACATTACACTGGGCAGTGACTAGACTTATACATTACACAGGGCAGTGACTAGAATTATACATAACACAGGACAGTGACTAAAATTATACATTACACTGGGCAGTGATTAGAATTATACATTACACTGGGCAGTGACTAGAATTATACATTACACTGGGCAGTGACTAGAATTATACATTACACAGGGCAGTGACTAAAGTATTAATAACACTGGGCAGTGACTAGAATTATACATTACACAGGGCAGTGACTAGAATTATACATTACACAGGGCAGTGACTAGAATTATACATTACACTGGGCAGTGACTAGACTTATACATTACACAGGGCAGTGACTAGAATTATACATTACACAGGACAGTGACTAAAATTATACATTACACTGGGCAGTGATTAGAATTATACATTACACTGGGCAGTGACTAGAATTATACATTACACTGGGCAGTGATTAGAATTATACATTACACTGGGCAGTGACTAGAATTATACATTACACTGGGCAGTGACTAGAATTATACATTACACAGGGCAGTGACTAAAGTATTAATAACACTGGGCAGTGACTAGAATTATACATTACACAGGGCATTGACTAGAAGTATATATTACACTGGGCAGTGAATAGAATTATACATTACACTGGGCAGTGAATAGAATTATACATTACACTGGGCAGTGAATAGAGTTATACATTACACTGGGCAGTGACTAGACTTATACATTACACAGGGCAGTGACTAAAATTATTCATTACACTGGGCAGTGACTAGAATTATACATTACACAGGGCAGTGACTAAAATTATACATTACACTGGGCAGTGACTAGAATTATACATTACACAGGGCAGTGACTAGAATTATACATTACACAGGGCAGTGACTAGAATTATACATTACACAGGGCAGTGACTAAAATTATACATTACACTGGGCAGTGACTAGAATTATACATTACACAGGGCAGTGACTAGAATTATACATTACACTGGGCAGTGACTAGAATTATACATTACACAGGGCAGTGACTAGAATTATACATTACACAGGGCAGTGACTAGAATTATACATTACACTGGCAGTGACTAGACTTATCATTACACAGGGCAGTGACTAGAAATACATTACAACAGGACAGTGACTAAAATTATACATTACACTGGGCAGTGATTAGAATGATACATTACACTGGGCAGTGACTAGAATTATACATTACACTGGGCAGTGATTAGAATTATACATTACACTGGGCAGTGACTAGAATTTATACATTACACTGGGCAGTGACTAGAATTATACATTACACAGGGCAGTGACTAAGTATTAATAACACTGGGCAGTGACTAGAATTTACATTACACAGGGCAGTGACTAGAATTATACATTACACTGAGCAGTGACTAGACTTATACATTACATGGGGCAGTGACTAGAATTATACATTACACAGGGCAGTGACTAAAATTATACATTACACTGGGCAGTGATTAGAATTATACATTACACTGGGCAGTGACTAGAATTATACATTACACAGGGCAGTGACTAAAGTATTAATAACACTGGGCAGTGACTAGAATTATACATTACACTGGGCAGTGACTAGAATTATACATTACACAGGGCAGTGACTAAAGTATTAATAACACTTGGCAGTGACTAGAATTATACATTACACTGGGCAGTGAATAGAATTATACATTACACTGGGCAGTGACTAGAGTTATACATTACACTGGGCAGTGACTAGAATTATACATTACACTGGGCAGTGACTAGAATTATACATTACACTGGGCAGTGACTAGAATTATACATTACACAGGACAGTGACTAGACTTATACATTACACTGGGCAGTGACTAGAATTATACATTACACTGGGCAGTGACTAGAATTATACATTACACAGGGCAGTGACTAAAATTATACATTACACTGGGCAGTGAATAGAATTATACATTACACAGGACAGTGACTAGACTTATACATTACACTGGGCAGTGATTAGAATTATACATTACACAGGGCAGTGACTAGAAGTATACATTACACTGGGCAGTGATTAGAATTATACATTACACTGGGCAGTGACTAGAATTATACATTACACTGGGCAGTGACTAGACTTATACATTACACTGGGCAGTGATTAGAATTATACTTTACACAGGGCAGTGACTAGAAGTATACATTACACAGGACAGTGACTAAAATTATACATTACACTGGGCAGTGACTAGATTTATACATTACACAGGGCAGTGACTAAAATTATACATTACACTGGGCAGTGACTAGAATTATACATTACACAGGGCAGTGACTAGAATTATACATTACACTGGGCAGTGACTAGACTTATACATTACACTGGGCAGTGATTAGAATTATACATTACACAGGGCAGTGACTAGAAGTATACATTACACAGGGCAGTGACTAAAATTTTACATTACACTGGGCAGTGACTAGAAGTATACATTACACAGGGCAGTGACTAAAATTATACATTACACTGGGCAGTGACTAGAATTATACATTACACAGGGCAGTGACTAGAAGTATACATTACACAGGGCAGTGACTAAAATTATACATTACACTGGGCAGTGACTAGAATTATACATTACACAGGACAGTGACTAAAATTATACATTACACAGGGCAGTGACTAAAATTATACATTACACTGGGCAGTGACTAGAATTATACATTACACAGGGCAGTGACTAGAAGTATACATTACACTGGGCAGTGATTAGAATTATACATTACACAGGGCACTGCCTAGAAGTATACATTACACAGGGCAGTGACTAAAATTATACATTACACTGGGCAGTGACTAGAATTATACATTACACAGGACAGTGACTAGACTTATACATTACACTGGGCAGTGATTAGAATTATACATTACACAGGGCAGTGATTAGAATTATACATTACACAGGGCAGTGACTAGAAGTATACATTACACTGGGCAGTGATTAGAATTATACATTACACTGGGCAGTGACTAGAATTATACATTACACAGGGCAGTGACTAAAGTATTAATAACACTGGGCAGTGACTAGAATTATACATTACACAGGGCAGTGACTAGAAGTATACATTACACTGGGCAGTGAA
This sequence comes from Salvelinus namaycush, assembly GCF_016432855.1. Lineage (NCBI taxonomy): Eukaryota > Metazoa > Chordata > Actinopteri > Salmoniformes > Salmonidae > Salvelinus > Salvelinus namaycush. The sequence continues at coordinate 429,789 of NW_024061109.1, read as the reverse complement.
TAGAATTATACATTACACAGGGCAGTGGCTAGAGTTATACATTACACTGGGCAGTGACTAGACTTATACATTACACAGGGCAGTGACTAGAATTATACATTACACAGGGCAGTGACTAAAATTATACATTACACTGGGCAGTGATTAGAATTATACATTACACTGGGCAGTGACTAGAATTATACATTACACTGGGCAGTGACTAGAATTATACATTACACTAGGCAGTGACTAGAATTATACATTACACTGGGCAGTGACTAGAATTATACATTACACTGGGCAGTGACTAGAATTATACATTACACTGGGCAGTGACTAGAATTATACATTACACAGGGCAGTGACTAGACTTATACATTACACAGGGCAGTGACTAGAATTATACATTACACAGGACAGTGACTAGAATTATACATTACACAGGGCAGTGACTAGAATTATACATTACACTGGGCAGTGACTAGAATTATACATTACACAGGGCAGTGACTAAAATTATACATTACACTGGGCAGTGACTAGAATTATACATTACACAGGACAGTGACTAGAAGTATACATTACACAGGGCAGTGACTAGACTTATACATTACACTGGGCAGTGACTGGAATTATACATTACACTGGGCAGTGTCTAGAATTATACATTACACTGGGCAGTGACTAGAATTATACATAACACTGGGCAGTGACTAGAATTATACATTACACAGGGCAGTGACTAGACTTATACATAACACTGGGCAGTGACTAGAATTATACATTACACAGGGCAGTGACTAGAATTATACATTAAACAGGGCAGTGACTAAAATTATACATTACACTGGGCAGTGACTAGAATTATACATTACACAGGGCAGTGACTAAAATTATACATTACACTGGGCAGTGACTAGAATTATACATTACACAGGGCAGTGACTAGAATTATACATTATACAGGGCAGTGACTAGAATTATACATTACACTGGGCAGTGACTAGACTTATACATTACACAGGGCAGTGACTAGAATTATACATTACACAGGACAGTGACTAAAATTATACATTACACTGGGCAGTGATTAGAATTATACATTACACTGGGCAGTGACTAGAATTATACATTACACTGGGCAGTGATTAGAATTATACATTACACTGGGCAGTGACTAGAATTATACATTACACTGGGCAGTGACTAGAATTATACATTACACAGGGCAGTGACTAAAGTATTAATAACACTGGGCAGTGACTAGAATTATACATTACACAGGGCAGTGACTAGAAGTATACATTACACTGGGCAGTGAATAGAATTATACATTACACTGGGCAGTGGCTAGAGTTATACATTACACTGGGCAGTGACTAGACTTATACATTACACTGGGCAGTGACTAGAATTATACATTACACTGGGCAGTGACTAGAATTATACATTACACTGGGCAGTGACTAGAATTATACATTACACTGGGCAGTGACTAGAATTATACATTACACAGGGCAGTGACTAGACTTATACATTACACAGGGCAGTGACTAGAATTATACATTACACAGGACAGTGACTAGAATTATACATTACACAGGGCAGTGACTAGAATTATACATTACACTGGGCAGTGACTAGAATTATACATTACACAGGGCAGTGACTAAAATTATACATTACACTGGGCAGTGACTAGAATTATACATTACACAGGACAGTGACTAGAAGTATACATTACACAGGGCAGTGACTAGACTTATACATTACACAGGGCAGTGACTAGAATTATACATTACACTGGGCAGTGATTAGAATTATACATTACACTGGGCAGTGACTAGAATTATACATTACACTGGGCAGTGACTAGAATTATACATTACACAGGGCAGTGACTAAAGTATTAATAACACTGGGCAGTGACTAGAATTATACATTACACAGGGCAGTGACTAGAAGTATACATTACACTGGGCAGTGAATAGAATTATACATTACACTGGGCAGTGGCTAGAGTTATACATTACACTGGGCAGTGACTAGACTTATACATTACACAGGGCAGTGACTAGAATTATACATTACACAGGGCAGTGACTAAAATTATACATTACACTGAGCAGTGACTAGAATTATACATTACACAGGGCAGTGACTAAAATTATACATTACACTGGGCAGTGACTAGAATTATACATTACACAGGGCAGTGAATTGAATTATACATTACACTGGGCAGTGACTAGACTTATACATTACACTGGGCAGTGACTAGAATTATACATTACACAGGGCAGTGACTAAAATTATACATTACACTGGGCAGTGATTAGAATTATACATTACACTGGGCAGTGACTCGAATTATACATTACACTGGGCAGTGACTAGAATTATACATTACACTGGGCAGTGACTAGAATTATACATTACACTGGGCAGTGACTAGAATTATACATTACACTGGGCAGTGACTAGAATTATACATTACACAGGGCAGTGACTAGACTTATACATTACACAGGGCAGTGACTAGAATTATACATTACACAGGACAGTGACTAGAATTATACATTACACAGGGCAGTGACTAGAATTATACATTAAACTGGGCAGTGACTAGAATTATACATTACACAGGGCAGTGACTAAAATTATACATTACACTGGGCAGTGACTAGAATTATACATTACACAGGACAGTGACTAGACTTATACATTACACTGGGCAGTGATTAGAATTATACATTACACAGGGCAGTGACTAGAAGTATACATTACACTGGGCAGTGATTAGAATTATACATTACACTGGGCAGTGACTAGAATTATACATTACACTGGGCAGTGACTAGACTTATACATTACACTGGGCAGTGAATAGAATTATACATTACACAGGGCAGTGACTAGAATTATACATTACACTGGGCAGTGACTAGACTTATACATTACACTGGGCAGTGATTAGAATTATACATTACACAGGGCAGTGACTAGAAGTATACATTACACAGGGCAGTGACTCAAATTTTACATTACACTGGGCAGTGACTAGAAGTATACATTACACAGGACAGTGACTAAAATTATACATTACACTGGGCAGTGACTAGAATTATACATTACACAGGGCAGTGACTAGAAGTATACATTACACAGGGCAGTGACTAAAATTACACATTACACTGGGCAGTGACTAGAATTATACATTACACAGGACAGTGACTAAAATTATACATTACACAGGGCAGTGACTAAAATTATACATTACACTGGGCAGTGACTAGAATTATACATTACACAGGGCAGTGACTAGAAGTATACATTACACTGGGCAGTGATTAGAATTATACATTACACAGGGCAGTGACTAGAATTATACATTACACTGGGCAGTGACTAGAAGTATACATTACACAGGGCAGTGACTAAAATTATACATTACACTGGGCAGTGACTAGAATTATACATTACACAGGACAGTGACTAGACTTATACATTACACTGGGCAGTGATTAGAATTATACATTACACAGGGCAGTGACTAGAAGTATACATTACACAGGGCAGTGACTATAAGTATACATTACACAGGGCAGTGACTAGACTTATACATTACACTGGGCAGTGACTAGAATTATACATTACACTGGGCAGTGACTAGAATTATACATTACACTGGGCAGTGACTAGACTTATACATTACACTGGGCAGTGACTAGACTTATACATTACACTGGGCAGTGACTAGAATTATACATTACACTGGGCAGTGATTAGAATTATACATTACACTGGGCAGTGACTAGACTTATACATTACACTGGGCAGTGACTAGAATTATACATTACACTGGGCAGTGATTAGAATTATACATTACACAGGACAGTGACTAGAAGTATACATTACACTGGGCAGTGACTAGAATTATACATTACACAGGGCAGTGACTAGAAGTATACATTACACTGGGCAGTGACTAGAATTATACATTACACAGGACAGTGACTAGACCTATACATTACACTGGGCAGTGACTGATTATGTCACAGTTTTTAATGTTCCGTTGGTAGGATAATCTTAATAGTAGGTCATCAATTTTATTTTCTAACGATTAAATGTTAACAAGGAGAATGGAAGGCATTGGGAGTTCTCGCTCGCCCCTGGATTCTCAGAAGGATCCCTGATCTGCGTCCCCTTTTCAGGCGTCTTTTCTTCACGCAAAAGGCGTGGATCTGGGCCTGTTCCAGTGAAAGCAGGATATCCTTCTCGTCGGACTCGTTAAAGGAAAAAGTTTATTTCAGTCCACGGTGAGTAATCGCTTTTCGGATGTCCAGAAGATATTTTCGGTCATAAGAGATGGTAGCAGCAACATTATGTGCACAATAAGTAAAAAAATAAGTTACACAAAACGCCAATTTCTTTTATTTAAATTGCTCAATTGGTTGTGAGAATGTAAAACGTCAGTCATGTTCTTCGGCGACATCTTATTTGGACAGGACTATGAGAATGTCCTGTTGAGTTAGCTTCCAGGGTGTTACTTAAGGACAGGACTATGAGAATGTCCTGTTGAGTTAGCTTCCAGGGTGTTACTTATGGACAGGACTATGATAATGTCCTGTTGAGTTAGCTTCCAGGGTGTTACTTATGGACAGGACTATGAGAATGTCCTGTTGAGTTAGCTTCCAGGGTGTTACTTATGGACAGGGCTATGAGAATGTCCTGTTGAGTTAGCTTCCAGGGTGTTACTTATCGACAGGACTATGAGAATGTCCTGTTGAGTTAGTTTCCAGGGTGTTACTTATGGACAGGACTATGAGAATGTCCTGTTGAGTTAGCTTCCAGGGTGTTACTTAAGGACAGGGCTATGAGAATGTCCTGTTGAGTTAGCTTCCAGGGTGTTACTTAAGGACAGGACTATGAGAATGTCCTGTTGAGTTAGCTTCCAGGGTGTTACTTATGGACAGGACTATGAGAATGTCCTGTTGAGTTAGCTTCCAGGGTGTTACTTATGGACAGGACTATGAGAATGTCCTGTTGAGTTAGCTTCCAGGGTGTTACTTATGGACAGGGCTATGAGAATGTCCTGTTGAGTTAGCTTCCAGGGTGTTACTTATTGACAGGACTATGAGAATGTCCTGTTGAGTTAGTTTCCAGGGTGTTACTTATGGACAGGACTATGAGAATGTCCTGTTGAGTTAGCTTCCAGGGTGTTACTTAAGGACAGGGCTATGAGAATGTCCTGTTGAGTTAGCTTCCAGAGTGTTACTTATGGACAGGACTATGAGAATGTCCTGTTGAGTTAGCTTCCAGGGTGTTACTTATGGACAGGACTATGAGAATGTCCTGTTGAGTTAGCTTCCAGGGTGTTACTTATGGACAGGACTATGAGAATGTCCTGTTGAGTTAGCTTCCAGGGTGTTACTTATGGACAGGACTATGATAATGTTCTGTTGAGTTAGCTTCCAGGGTGTTACTTATGGACAGGGCTATGAGAATGTCCTGTTGAGTTAGCTTCCAGGGTGTTACTTATGGACAGGACTATGAGAATGTCCTGTTGAGTTAGCTTCCAGGGTGTTACTTATGGACAGGACTATGAGAATGTCCTGTTGAGTTAGCTTCCAGGGTGTTACTTATGGACAGGACTATGAGAATGTCCTGTTGAGTTAGCTTCCAGGGTGTTACTTATGGACAGGGCTTATCTATGAGGATACAGGCATGTAACACTGATCCTGATGCTCAGGCTTGATAACACACCTCTCACGCATGGGGATAGGAAAGTGTGTCTGTGTCTTCTCTTTCCACTCTGCGGTGGGTCAGGTCATCCCTTATGACACCAAAAGGTCAAAGGTAATTGCTATCTTCTGCAGATTTCATTCCCATGAATACTCACTTTCGCTTTCATTCCTATGCCATTCCCTCAACACAAGTTAAACACAGCACAAACACCACATTCCTCTTCATCCTGTCCAATTTGTAGACATGCGAGAACTCCAGCCAGTGTTTGTGCACTGCCTATCATTTCTCATTGGGGGATAGCTTGTGTGACTGTGTGTTGATTTACAGAGAGCAGTCAGGCAGCCCGCTGAGGCAGTCTCCTAATGGTGTGGCACTGTATGAGGAGATCTCTTGGACGGCTAGGCTTGTTTTTCCTGCTATGATTGTCTCTGGAGGCCACCCGACTTGATCGCTACCAGCCAGTTAATGCAACCGCTGTGTCAGATTTCAAAAACACTTTACGGATAAAGCAAACCATGCAATAATCTGAGTACGGCGCTCAGAGCCCAAACAAAACAAAAAGATATCCGCCATATTGTGCAGTCAACAGAAGTCAGAAATAACATTATAAACATTCACTTACATTCACTTACCTTTGATGATCTTGATCTTCATCCCAGGAATCCCAGTTCCACAATAAATGTTTGTTTTGTTCGATAATGTCCATCATTTATGTCCAAATAATAGTTTTGTTCACGCGTTCAATACACAATCTAAACTCATGACGCGCGGGCAGGTCCAGGCAAAAGTTCAGACTAAAAGTCATATTACAGTCCGTCGAAACATGTCAAACGAAGTATAGAATCAATCTTTAGGATGTTTTTAACATAAATCTTCAATAATGTTCCAACCGGAGAATTCCTTTGTCTTCAGAAATGCGATGGAACAGAGCTCGCTCTCACGTGAACGTGCATGGTCAGCGCATGTTCAGCTCATGGCAGACCTTGCTCAATCCCCTCTCATTCGGCCCCACTTCACAGTAGAAGCATCAAACAAGGTTCTAAAGACTGTTGACATCTAGTGGAAGCCTTAGGAAGTGCAACATGACCAATATCCCACTGTATCTTCAATAGGGAATGAGTTGAAAAACGACCAACCTCAGATTTCCCACTTCCTGGTTGGATTTTTTCTCAGGTTTTTGCCTGCCATATGAGTTCTGTTATACTCACAGACATCATTCAAACAGTTTTAGAAACCTCAGAGTGTTTTCTATCCAAATATACTAATAATATGCATATATTAGCAACTGAGACTGAGTAGCAGGCCGTTTACTCTGGGCACCTCTGGGGACCTTATTCATCCAAGCTACTCAATACTGCCCCCAGTCATAAGAAGTTAACTGGCCACCTGGGAGCCCTGTTCGCTGTGTGTGTGCGTGTATGTTAAAACTTCTTGCGGATCAGTGGGACGCTACCGTCCCACCTGGCCAACATCCGGTGAAATTGCAGAGCGCCAAATTCAAATAAAATTACTATAAATATTAAACTTTCATGAAATCACAAGTGCAATACATCAAAATAAAGCTTAACTTGTTAATCCAGCCGCCGTATCAGATTTCAAAAGGCTTTACGGCGAAAGCAAACCATGCAATTATCTGAGGACAGCCCCCAGCACACAAATGCATAACAAATAATTTTCAACCAGGGAGTTGCGACACCAAAGTCAGAAAAAGCGATATAATATATGCCTTATCTTTGAAGATCTTCTTCTGTTGGCACTACAAAAGGTCCCAGTTACATTACAAATTGTCCTTTTTTTCTCCTTTATATCCATAAAAACTCAGTTTAGCTGGCGCGATTCAGTCAATAATCCACTCGTTTTCACTCCTTCAAAATGCATACAAAACGAATCCCAAACGTTATTAATAAACTTATCCAAACAAGTCAATCAACGTATATAATCAACCCTTAGGTAACCTAATACACAAATAAATGATCAAATTTAAGACGGAGAATCGTTATTGTCTTTCCCGGAGAAAAATACCAAAGAACGCGCTCTCATTCACACGCTTGGAAATACTACAGCCAAAATGGGAGCCACCTAGAAAAACTACAATTTCTGGCTCATTTTTCCAAAAACCAGCCTGAAACTGTCACGACTTCCGCCGAAGTCGGTTCCTCTCCTTGTTCAGGCAGTGTTCGGCGGTCGACGTCACCGGTCTTCTAGCCATTGCCGATCCATTTTTCATGCTCCATTTGTTTTGTCTTGTTTTCACACACACCTGGTTTCAATTCCCTAATTACATGTTGTATGTTTTCCCTCTGTTTCCCCCATGTCCTTGTCGGGAATTGTTTATTTGTAAGTACTCGTGCTATGTGTTACTGGTGCACTACGGGTTTTGTACCCATGTGTTTGTTGCTTTGTATGCCGTTAGTTTTATATACACTGCTCAAAAAAATAAAGGGAACACTAAAATAACACATCCTAGATCTGAATGAATGAAATATTCTTATTAAATACTTTTTTCTTTACATAGTTGAATGTGCTGACAACAAAATCACACAAAAATTATCAATGGAAATCAAATTTATCAACCCATGGAGGTCTGGATTTGGAGTCACACTCAAAATTAAAGTGGAAAACCACACTACAGGCTGATCCAACTTTGATGTAATGTCCTTAAAACAAGTCAAAATGAGGCTCAGTAGTGTGTGGCCTCCACGTGCCTGTATGACCTCCCTACAACGCCTGGGCATGCTCCTGATGAGGTGGCGGATGGTCTCCTGAGGGATCTCCTCCCAGACCTGGACTAAAGCATCCGCCAACTCCTGGACAGTCTGTGGTGCAACGTGGCGTTGGTGGATGGAGCGAGACATGATGTCCCAGATGTGCTCAATTGGATTCAGGTCTGGGGAACGGGCGGGCCAGTCCATAGCATCAATGCCTTCCTCTTGCAGGAACTGCTGACACACTCCAGCCACATGAGGTCTAGCATTGTCTTGCATTAGGAGGAACCCAGGGCCAACCGCACCAGCATATGGTCTCACAAGGGGTCTGAGGATCTCATCTCGGTACCTAATGGCAGTCAGGCTACCTCTGGCGAGCACATGGAGGGCTGTGCGGCCCCCCAAAGAAATGCCACCCCACACCATGACTGACCCACCGCCAAACCGGTCATGCTGGAGGATGTTGCAGGCAGCAGAAAGTTCTCCACGGCGTCTCCAGACTCTGTCACGTCTGTCACATGTGCTCATGTGCTCAGTGTGAACCTGCTTTCATCTGTGAAAAGCACAGGGCTCCAGTGGCGAATTTGCCAATCTTGGTGTTCTCTGGCAAATGCCAAACGTCCTGCACGGTGTTGGGCTGTAAGCCCAACCCCCACCTGTGGACGTCGGGCCCTCATACCACCCTCATGGAGATTCTGACCGTTTGAGCAGACACGTGCACATTTGTGGCCTGCTGGAGGTCATTTTGCAGGGCTCTGGCAGTGCTCCTCCTTGCACAAAGGCGGAGGTAGTGGTCCTGCTGCTGGGTTGTTGCCCTCCTACGGCCTCCTCCACGTCTCCTGATGTACTGGCCTGTCTCCTGGTAGCGCCTCCATGCTCTGGACACTACGCTGACAGACACAGCAAACCTGAGCTGCACTACCTGAGCCACTTGTGTGGGTTGTAGACTCCGTCTCATGCTACCACTAGAGTGAAAGCACCGCCAGCATTCAAAAGTGACCAAAACATCAGCCAGGAAGCATAGGAACTGAGAAGTGGTCTGTGGTCACCACCTGCAGAACCACTCCTTTATTGGGGGTGTCTTGCTAATTGCCTATAATTTCCACCTGTTGTCTATTCCATTTGCACAACAGCATGTGAAATTTATTGTCAATCAGTGTTGCTTCCTAAGTGGACAGTTTGATTTCACAGAAGTGTGATTGACTTGGAGTTACATTGTGTTGTTTAAGTGTTCCCTTTATTTTTTTGAGCAGTGTATTAAACTGCTCCGGCTATTCACCATGTTCTGCTCTCCCGCGTTTGATTTCCCTGCCACCAGTTACGCACCCCTTACAGAAACTCTTTCTAAAGACTGTTGACATCTAGTGGAAGCCCTTGGAACTGCAATCGGGCACGATTTCGCCCTATTCTAAAAGTTGGGATGGTTTGTCCTCAGGGTTTCACCTGCCATTTCAGTTCTGTTATACTCACATACATTATTTTTACAGTTTTGGAAACTTTAGAGTGTTTTCTATCCAAATTATATGCATATCCTAGCTTCTGGGCCTGAGTAGCAGACAGTTTACTTTGGGCACGCTTTTCATCCGGACGTCAAAATACCGCCCCCTATCCCAAAGAAGTTTTAACTGGGCAGCAGCAGAGAGCCAAGTCTTGTGACTGACTGAGGGACACTGTAATGTCTGGGATGGGGTCAAAGGTGAACATCAAAGGCATGCCATAGACAACTACAACAATAACAACAACATCAACAACCTCAACAACAACAACAACAACAATAACAACAACATTAATAACAACTGAAGTATTAACAACAATACAAGTCGATGGTATTTCAAAAAGCAATGAGGTAGCCAGCTAACATTCCTACATTTTCTACACCAACTCCTTATTCCTTCGTCTCACTGCAGAATTGGCTCTAAACGTTACATTTCAAAGTGTTTTTGACACTCTGGGTTGACTCCTCCTGCTCAGTATCTTACCATTTCTGGAAACGTCAAATTTCGAAGTTGCTCCAGACGTCAAATTTAGAAGGTTAAGGGTTAAGGTTTATTTTTTAAACCCAGTCATACTTGATGGTAACAGTGCTCACTGCTTCTACACCTGCATTGCTTGCTGTTTGGGGTTTTAGGCTGGGTTTCTGTACAGCACTTTGTGACATCAGCTGATGTAAGAAGGGCTTTATAAATACATTTGATTGATTGATTGATTGATTGTTGCTTCTAGTGGCTGGTTTTAAAGGCATTTCCGAAGGTCCTTAAGACATGGATAGACATCCAATTTTGAAGTCACTCTTGATTGATCTGCCTGCTGTGACTTACAGTTCGAGCATTTATCTTAAAGTTAGGTGGGACAACCACATACCTCAGTCATAGTAAGTAGATTTTTCCTCAATAGTAGCTATCAGCAAAGTCAGAGCTAGTAAAGTAGAAAAAAAGTAAAGTGCTAGTTAGTTCACAAAAAGTTAGTTAACATAATATATGTACATTTTTATAAAAATATTAATTGACGAGGTCGCGGGATGCTGTAGGATTATTTAACTTCTTGGCGCTACGGATCTCGTTACCGGGATCATTTTCCTAAACAACCACTGAATTTCAGAGTGCCAAATTCAAAAATAATCCTAAAAATATTTATAATCATGGAATCACAAGTGAAATATACCAAAACACAGCTTAGGTTGTTGTTAATCCACCTATCATGTCAGATTTTGAAAATATGCTTTACAGCGAAAGCAATCCAAGCGTTTGTCTTATATTAGCTTGGTCACAAAAGTCAGAAAAGCAATAAAATGAATCGCTTACCTTTGATAATCTTCGGATGTTTGCACTCACGAGACTCCCAGTTACACAATAAATTTTATTTTTGTTCGATAAATATGAGTTTTATAACAAAAAAACGCCATTTGGGTTGCGCGTTATGGTCAGAAAACCACATGCTCGTTCCGGTCCTGAAACGCAGAAGAAAATTTCAAAAAGTATAATATTCAAAAAATAATACAAAAAATATTTATAATCATGCAATCACAAGTGAAATATACCAAAACAAAGCTTAGCTTGTTGTTAATCCACCTATCATGTCAGATTTTGAAAATATGCTTTACAGCGAAAGCAATCCAAGCGTTTGTGAGTGTATCAGTCAATGCTAGAACAGTTAGCCTTAAATTAGCTTGGTCACGAAAGTCAGAAAAGCAATAAAATTAATCGCTTACCTTTGATAATCTTCGGATGTTTGTACTCACGAGACTCCCAGTTACACAATAAATGTTTTTTTTTGTTCGATAAATATTAGTTTTATAACAAAAAAACGCCATTTGGGTTGCGCGTTATGTTCAGAAAACCACAGCCTCGATCCGTTCCTGAAAGGCAGACAAATTCCAAAAAGTATCCGTAATGTTCGTAGAAACATGTCAAACGTTTTTTATAATCAATCCTCAGGTTGTTTTTAACATACATAATCGATAATATTTCAACTGGACTGTAACCTACTCAATAAAAGAGAGAAAAAAATGTCGAGCTACCCCTCTCGCGCGCAGGAACTAATCAAAGGACACCTGACTCGTTTTGAAAAATCTTGCTAATTTTTCAAAATAAAAGCCTGAAACTATGTCTAAAACCTGGTCACAGCCTGAGGAAGCCATTGGAAAAGGAATCTGGTTGATACGCCTTTAAATGGAGGAGGGGCAGGCAACAGAACAGGGATTTTCTTTTTTAAAGCACTTCCGGGTTGGATTTCCTCAGGTTTTCGCCTGCAGAATCAGTTTTGTTATACTCACAGACAATATTTTGACAGTTTTGGAAACGTTGGAGTGTTTTCTATCCTAATCTGTAAATTATATGCATATTCTACGATCTGGGCCTGAGAAATAGTCCGTTTACGTTGGGAACGTTATTTAAAATAAAATAAAAATCTGTCCCCTAGCGCCAAGAAGTTAAGATATATTCTTTGAAGAGGTAGGGTTTCATAAGGTTTTGGAAGATGGGCAGGGAGTCTGCTCTCCTAGCTTCAGGGGGAAGCTGGTGCCACCGTTTGGGTGCCAGGACAGAGAACAGCTTTGGCTGTGTTGAGCGGGAGCTGTCCTCCCATCGAGGTGGGAGGGCCAAGAGACCAGAGGTTGCAGAACGTGGTACTCAGGTTGGGGTGTAGGGTTTGAGCAAAGCCTGAAGGCAGGGAAGGGCCATTCCTCTTGCTGCTCCATAGGCAAGTACCATGGTCTTGTAGTGGATGCAAGTGGAGTGTGTGGTGGAGCACTTGGGTTGGTTGAAGAGCAGATGGGCTGCAGCATTCTGGATAAGTTGCAGGGGTTTGATGGTACAAGTGGGGAGCCCAGCCAACAGAAAGTTGCAGTAGTCCAGACGGGAGGTGACAACTGCCTGGATTAGGATCTGCGCCGCTTCCTGTGTGAGGTAGGATTGTACTCTAGGGATGTTGTACAGCAGGGATCATCAACTAGATTCTGCCGCAGGACGTTTTTTTCTTCAGGAGATGGTCAGGGGGCCGGAAACATAATTACAAATAATTTGTTATGACTGCAAATTGACTGCAAGAAGCCCAGATATAATATTTGACTAAAACATAATAATTTAAAACCTTGCTTACATTTGTAGATGATCACGCGTCTCATATTTTCCGTAGGAAAACTTGGGAACAGATTTCAAAAACAAAATCACTTGGTGCTGATTTCCTGGTGTTTTTACAGTCTTTTATGTCCAACAATAAAAATTCAAAAATAAACAAATATATACCGTACCAGTCAAAAGTTTGGACACACCTACTCATTCAAGGGTTTTTCTTTAATTTGACTATTTTCTACATTGTAGAATAATAGTGAAGACATCAAAACTATGAAATAACACATATGGAATCATTTAGTATCCCAAAAAGTTTTAAACAAATACAAATGTATCGCATGGAATAGCCTTAATTTCTCAGAACAAGAATAGACTGACGAGTTTCTGGCCATTTTGAGCCTGTAATCGAACCCACAACTGCTGATGCTCCAGATACTCAACTAGTCTAACTAGTCTTTAATCAACGCAACAGTTTTCAGCTGTGCTAACATAATTGCAAAAGGGTTTTCTAATGATCAATTAGCCTTTTAAAATTATAAACTTTGCTAACACAACGTGCCATTGGAACACAGGAGTGATGGTTGCTGATAATGGGCTTGTATGTCTATGTAGATATTCCATAAAAAAATCTGCCGTTTCCAGCTACAATAGTCATTTACAACATTAACAATGTCTACACTGTATTAATGATCAATTTTATGTTATTTTAATGGACAAAAAAATTGCTTTTCTTTCAAAAACATGGACATTTCTAAGTGACCCCAAACTTTTGAATGGTAGTGTAGCTTTCTGTGCACATAAAGTCCAACCCACCATTTTGTACAAGGTGCAATGGTGGGTGAGTGATTTGGCATTTTTAATGAATTGCAAGGATGCGTGATAAAAAGAGTCCAGTCTGTGTAAAACAGAGGAGGTTGCATGCATATACAACAAGTCACCATAATCAATTACAGAGAGGAAAGGCCTGAACAAGCTTCTTTCTAGCCATAAGCGGGAAGCAAGTCTTATTACGAAAATAAAAACCCAACCAAATTGTATTTGTAGGATGACACTTTTTCAATGGATAAGGCACCAGGTGTGACAATGCTAACCTCTGGCTGAATTTGAGCTCTGGTAAAGGTCATAGATTTCGTTTTTTGTACATTCAAGACCAGTTTGAGACCATGAAGGGAGGCCTGCTCTTCAACAGCCTGAACCAGAGAAAGAGCACATGAATATACAGTATGACTGTATCATCTTCATATAGATGCAGCATTTAATTTCCCAGATTGTTAATACAATTTGAAAACAACACAGTAGATGAAATGGAACCAGGGGGCACACCTCTATTAATCTCAAGAAAGCTTGACTTGTGATTGTCAGCATATATACATATGGCAGAGGCGAGTCACTTGGTGTATAGTGAGAAGAGGAGAGGGCCTATAACCGAGCGCTGGGGGACACTTGTAGTGAGAGTATGTGGTGCAGACACAGATCCTCTCCACGTCACCTGGTAGGAGTGGCCTGCCAGGTAGGATGTAATCCAAGAGTGCAAAGTCTGAGACAACCAGCCCTGAGAGAGTGGAGAGGAGGATCTGATGGTTCACGGTGTGTCAATGGTTGCGGATAGATCTAGGAGGATGAGAACAGAGGAGAGATAGTTAGCCCTTGGCAGTGCGGAGAGGCTCCGTGACACAGAGGAGAGCAGTCTTGGTTGAGTGACTTGTCTTGAAACCTGACTGGTTGAGGTCAAGAAGATCATTCTGAGAGAGATAGTGAGAGAGTTGGTCAGAGACAGCCCGCTCAAGTGTTTTGGAAAGAAAAGAAAGTAGGGATACAGGTCAAGTCGAAGAGGCAGAATCAGGAGACAAAGAGGAGAAGGATTTAGCAGAAGGGAGAGATGATAGAAAAGGATAGAGTATTGGGAGAGAGAGAGCGAAGATTGTGACGGCGCATTATCATCTGGGTAGGGGAGAGGGAGACAGAAAAGAAAGTAGTGATCTGAGACCTGGAGGGGCGTTGCAGTGAGATTAGTAGGCGAGCAGCCTCTAGTAAACATGAGGTCAAGCATATTTCCTGCCTTGTGAGTGCGAGGGGACTGGGAAAGGGTGAGGTCAAAAGAGGCAAGGGGGGAAAAGAAAGAGTGTTGGGAGGTTGAAGTCGCCCAGTACGAAGAGCGGTGAGCCATCATCAGGAAATTAGTTTATTAAGATGTCAAGCTCATTGAGGAACTATCTAAGGCCACCTGTTAGGCGATAGATGACAACAATGTTAATCTTAAGTTGACAAGCAATGACCAGATGCTCTCAGACTATGAGAGAACACGTTGTCAGATGAAGAGAGAGCAGCTGGAGTAACAGTGTTCTCTGGGGCGATCCATGTCTCTGTCAGGGCCAAATAGTCTATGGCAGCATTAGGCTGAGATAAACTTGCCGTTCTTGACCGCAGATCAGCAGTTCCAAACGTTTCCGGAGACCAGGAGTTCCACATGGGTTGTGCACGCAGGGTATAGTAAATTAGAAGGATTGCAGCCAAGGGGTGGGGAGCGTCTGTAACGCCTACAGGGAGAGGAGCGAACAGGTATAGAAAACACACACATAGTTGCCAAACCTACAAAAGAGCTAGATGAGATCATCTGAAAATAACTAGGTAAGAAACTCAAGTGAGAGAGTGGTGTGGAGCCTTCCTCTCTTTCCTGACTCGAATAACTCAGAAGAACAACTTGGCAGAACAATCTTAGTTTTGGTGACGAGACTGACACTGACAAGAATGCAGCTGAAAACGTGAGACTGAAGTACTAACACTACTTGCTAATTGCTAAGAAATCACTCCCTCTCCTATACAGCCATTGATTACGAAAACAACAACATTCACAAATTGCCCTGCCCCTTAATCCTGGTTGATGTGTAAACAATCACTTAAAGTAGACGGCCCTAGCTAGCAAAAAGAGAGTACTAGACAACAACAGATTAAGAAAACAATTATTCTTATCACTCCTGGAGATAACAGGAGTCCTCTAGCTATGATGTGGCTCTGACTGGCTTAGAATGTAAACAAGCTGACAACACACACACACAAAAACACAAACATACACTTCTTCTTTCCTCCCCTCTCTCTGAAATATTTGTTCTGCACCCTGGAACTACAGGATATTTCAACGTGTCGCCCTTCCTTTCTCTCTGATACTGGGCGTGTGTATGTGTGTGTGTGTCTGTTACTCTGATCCACAGATGTGGAGACGGGATATTTAGTAGTTATCTCCTCTACAGAGCTATGTACTAAACTCAGATAAAAAAAGAAATGACCTCTCACTGTCAACTGCGTTTATTTTCAGCAAACTTAACATGTGTAAATATTTGCAGACACGTGACTAACAGAAATGGAATAATGTGTCCCTGAACAAAGGAGGGGGGGGGGGGGGTCAAAATCAAAAGCATTAAGTACTGCAGTGCATCTCCTCCTCATGGACTGCACCAGATTTGCCAGTTCTTGCTGTGAGATGTTACCCCACTCTTCCATCAAGGCACCTGCAATTTCCCGGACATTTCTGGGGGGAATGACCCTCGCCTTCACCCTCCGATCCAACAGGTCCCAGACGTGCTCAATGGGATTGAGATCCGGGCTCTTCGCTGGCCATGGCAGAACACTGACATTCCTGTCTTGCAGAAAATCACACACAGAACGAGCAGTATGGCTGGTGGCATTGTCATGCTGGAGGGTCATGTCAGGATGAGCCTGCAGGAAGGGTACCACATGTGGGAGGAGGATGTCTTCCCTGTAATTCACAACGTTGAGATTGCCTGCAATGACAACAAGCTCAGTCCGATGATGCTGTGACACACCGCCCCAGACCATGACGGACCCTCCACCTCGATCCCGCTCCAGAGTACAGGCCTCGGTGTAACGCTCATTCCTTCGACGATAAACGCGAATCCGACCATCACCCCTGGTGAGACAAAACCGCGACCGTCAGTGAAGAGCACTTTTTGCCAGTCCTGTCTGGTCCAGCGATGGTGGGTTCGTGCCCATAGGCGACGTTGTTGCCGGTGATGTCTGGTGAGGACCTGCCTTACAACAGGCCACCAAGCCCTCAGTCCAGCCTCTCTCAGCCTATTGTGGACAGTCTGAGCACTGATGGAGGGATTGTGCATTCCTGGTGTAACTCGGGCAGTTGTTGTTGCCATCCTGTACCTGTCCCACAGGTGTGATGTTCGGATGTACCAATCCTGTGTCGGTGTTGTTACACGTGGTCTGCCACTGCGAGGACGATCAGCTGTACGTCCTGTCTCCCTGTAGCGCTGTCTTAGGCGTCTCATAGTACAGACATTGCAATTTATCTGCAGTCCTCATGCCTCCTTGCAGCATGCCTAAGGCATGTTCACGCTGATGAGCAGGGACCCAGGGCATCTTTCTTTAGGTGTTTTTCAGAGTCATTAGAAAGGCCTCTTTAGTGTCCTAAGTTTTCATAATTGTGACCTTAATTGCCTACCATCTGTAAACTGTTAGTTTCTTAACGACCGTTCCACAGGTGCATGTTCATTAATTGTTTATGGTTCATTGAACAAGCATGCGAAACAGTGTTTTAAACCCTTTACAATGAAGATCTGTAAAAAAAAACTATTTTGATTTTTACGAATTTTCTTTGAAAAACAGGGTCCTGAAAAAGGGATGTTTTTTTTGTTGTTGCTGAGTTTACATGACTGTGGGCCTAATATAAGGTGGTGAATGAATTCTGAAGATAATTAGGTAATTGGATCAAGCTATTAAGGTCTGATAACGCTGTCGTGAGTCTATCACCGGCCTCATTTGACCTTGATAACCCTGGCTGCAAGTACAATTCAAACCAGACTCAAGCCAGACACCTCATAATTGTGTATCAGTAAAACTGTTCATGCACACTCCCCACAACCAAACCCCTACCACCAAACCCCTACCTCTTACTCTGTTTAACTACGTGGCTTCACATGGTCTGTTGATACCATATACTTTAATATACAGTAGATGTTGTCTAATCTGTCTCGTTGAGGTTCTTACTAAAGCCTCATTCTATATGAGAGAGAGAGAGAGAGAGAGAGAGAGAGAGAGAGAGAGAGAGAGAGAGAGAGAGAGAGAGAGAGAGAGAGAGAGAGAGAGAGAGAGAGAGAGAGAGAAATGTGACAGTGCAGTGGAGGGGTGAGAGATTAGAGGGCAGAGTGTAGAGGGAGAGAGAATCCTCTAATCTGGAGAATGTGTCTCACGGCCTACATATGGCTGTAATGATGGAGGTAGACACACACACAGACACACACTGGCGTCTCCCAGCCTGAGCATATTCCACTGGGGCTGGATGATGGCACACACACATACCCTTGGCAGAGTGGGACCCCTCAGCATCCAGGATTGAGCCAAGATTTACCCCCACTCACACACACACACACACACACACACACACACACACACACACACACACACACACACACACACACACACCCACACACACAGGCAGTTGTGTACTGAAAAACTGTTGGAGACGCCATATGGGACATTCTGCTGTAATTGAAGTTATTTGTTGTGGCACTCGGCAGTGCTGACGCTGTACTTAGGTTGAAGTCAAGCTGCGAGCATCTCAACTATTCAGAAAACTGTCAATTATCTAGCTACCCCTTTTTCTCCCTTCTATCCCCCCTCCCCCATTTTTCCCCACTCACCCGTAATTTCCCCTTCTGACTCTCACACTGTTTGCCCCATACTTCCAATGCAATCTGTTTTTTACACGTATCACGCCTTCCATCCGTGCTCAGCATCTACTTCTTTGGTCTCTAACACATTCTTCTCTACCCATAGCCTCCCTTGTGTCTCCTTCAATTCCCCCTCTATTTCCCATTTTATACCTCTCGGTTCTCTATCCGTGATGCAAAGCCGTAATAGAACCCTGTTGTCAATTATCACTGGCTCTCTCCTCATTATCAATTGTGGGAGAGGAATGTGATGTCGCAGACAGAGGCCAGCTGGTATGAGACCACCCTTACATCCCCTACCACCAACCCACCACTTGTAATGAACATGATGGGAGACAGAGAGCTGGTTTCAAGAGCAGGGAGCAGCAGGTGTTAATATGTAAGGGACCACAGGAGGAGAAAGGAAGCTGGATCCAGGGGCAGGCAGAAGGTCATACACATGGGGTCCAAAAAGGCAACATTACAGGCAGGGAAAAGACTAGTAACGTCCTCCGGGAGATCAGGCAATAGGTTGATAACAGGAAATCCGAAAGGCTAAAGTACTGGCAGCAAATTGGCAAAAGGCGTCTTTAAGGCAGGCAAAAACTATCATACACGGGAGGATCAAAATTGCAGGGAAACACAGCGCTCCAAATAGAAGTGTGTCACAAAACAAACAATACCTCACAGTGATGGGGTGCAAAGAACTGAACTAAATAGTGTGTGATTATGACATACAGATGTGTGAACAGGTGATCAGAAGTCAGGTGATTGGGATCTGGAGAGTGAGCTGCGTTCAGGGGATCTAGGTGTTTGAGAGTGTGAGCTGGAAAGTGAACTGGAGAGTGAGCTGCGTTCAGGGGATCTAGGTGTTTGAGAGTGTGAGCTGGAAAGTGAACTGGAGAGTGAGCTGCGTTCAGGGGATCTATGTGTTTGAGAGTGTGAGTTGGAAGCAGACGTTACACCACTCCTGTTCATACCATGCATTAGTGGTGGTTGAGGTTAATTCTCCAGCATTCAAAGGGTCTGGATAGGATAATATCTCTCACCAAATCCAAAATTCCCAGTTATTGATTCAGTAACTCCTAGCAGTCCTAGCAATTGTTTTGATGAATAATTCTCATCAATTATCTATCTATCAATCTAACACACAAAGTGTACCCAAACACGCTTCAGCCCAGTTTGAACAAAAATGGAATCAGGTGCTCGACTGAGGGACTGGGTCAAGGAATGTTTTTTGGACATTCAAAGTCTTTTTTTCCCACCAGTAATTCAACATTCCAGGTAGTCATCTCCCACACTTCCCAGAGAAACCCAAATCTGAATGGATCTCCGTAACCCCAGTCCTCATAGTGTCATCCAACATCTTTTCCCACTCCCATAGTGACTGGGCTAGGTCCATATCTCAGACCAGTTCTCTTTGATTCCAGTCTCACCACCAAACCTGACCCTGAGCTTTGAAAGACAGGTCTTCTTTGATGCTGTGTGATATCAGTATGTTTAGATTACGACTGGCCATAGGCGTGTGTATTCTCTCTGGAGATGTCTCGCTCTCAATGATTGATGTGATCAGAATGTAGATTTGAGTCTGGACCAGGGTTCAAGCATTTTAAAGACGATTCACAGCGGTCCAAATTTAAACTTGAACTTTCTCACAAATCTTCTATCTACACAGTATATGAATCCATCATTTTCAGGAAAAGCTGAAGATGAGTGTATGTTTTTCTCAAGTTAAATGTCACTATAAATGTAGAACATAGACGTTATCATACACGTTAGGATCAAGATCATTTCTTAGAGCTGTGAGACGTAGTCTCAATTTCAGTCAAAACAGGAACTAATGTCTGATAGGAAAATCCTTTCGTCTGTATTCAACGAAACTGTTATGAAAGTAAAATGTGGTGCCAACTTTGTTTGCCAATCAGATCAGCAGACCTTGAGTCAATTTTTCCAAAGGCTCATTTTAGAGCAGGGACCGCCAGTGTCCAACATGCATTTAAAAGAACACAGAACTTTAGTAATGGATCAAAACATAATGTAGTCTTTATTTGTTGTTGCTTGTACTCATCTGTGGCCACATGGGTAAAGAGAAGATCATTAATGGGATAAACATGGTCATGGAAGTGTAAAGAGAATACATAGTGTTGACATGGATGGGTAGAATAGATCAAAGACTGACCCTAGTCTTTGTTTGTCTATAGCTGGGGTCTCTGAGTACAAGCTAGCAGACTGCTGCCTTTGTCAGTTACCCACTCTGCACATTGATGGTATCTTACCTTACATATACAGTAGGCATACATTTACCCATTAAGCAATTGATCAGCCCATTCTCGGGCCTTGGCATGTCGTGGTCCCACATGGGTAGAGGGCATGTGTGGAGTGCCCTGGGGCCCTGTTTGTGTATAGCTGTGGCCTCTGTATGCAGATCAGAAGACTCCTGTCTTCATTGGAACTGCTTTAGAGAGTAGGGTCTGAAAGTAGAGCCCATTCACTGACAGTAAACATAGTCAGAATACCAAACCAACAAAAGCAGCTGCCGTCCCTTTAACAAGAGTTTCCCTCTCTTTCTCTCAGTACATTTTTGCTTATATCCATTCCGTAACCCCAAATCCTTTTCTCTTGCTCTTTTTTTTCTTATCCATGAACAGTTTTTTCCATTTCAATTTGTTACTGTGTGCTTTGGGGCCCATTTGCCCATGAAAACATGTCCCACCCCTCTCTGTCCCAG
This sequence comes from Salvelinus namaycush, assembly GCF_016432855.1. Taxonomy (NCBI): domain Eukaryota; kingdom Metazoa; phylum Chordata; class Actinopteri; order Salmoniformes; family Salmonidae; genus Salvelinus; species Salvelinus namaycush. The sequence goes on along the minus strand of NW_024061109.1, from coordinate 408,383 downwards.
CCTGCCCTCTCTGGTCAAGCACACACACATACGCATGCACACACTAACCCCCACCAACACACACACTCCCCCTGGGTGCGTTTAGGCAGAGTGTGGTTCCATCCATGCATCCAGCAGCAGCAGTTATAATGTTGAGGCTTGCTCTGCTCTGTAATTTCCCAGAAGGTCACTGCCAGCCAGTACACACATAATATCTCCATCAATACACATAATATCACTGGGCACTGCCAGCTGAGAAAGCCAAGCCATCCTTATGATGTTGTATATGGCAGACATTAGGTCTGACCATCCATGATTCATGGGTCACTGCATTATAAAAACGTACATTAGTTATGCAGTTGCTGCAGGGGATCTGAACTTTGCTGTTCATTACGGATTGACTGATCCGCCACAATAACAAAGCCATGTTGCACAACCCAGTCTGTAGCTAATCCAGTCAACTACGTAACATATACTCACCCAACACTCCAAAGCTTCCTCACGTTAACCAAGATTTCTCTGCAGCCTGTCACCATGTATCTGTGCTGTGAGTGTTTTTGTTCAGATGGCCCTGCTGTTTTTTTACACTCTGCTTTTCATTGGCTTCATGAGCGCAACTGTAAATTCCTGAAGGGCTGGTCAGCGCTGTCACAATGGACGCCATCCAGGTTTTTCTCCAGATTTAGGAACCTCTCTTTCCAATGTGCAGTTGAAACAATAAAGTGGTCACCCAACCACTGTTTTGGTAGAAAGCAGAGGGATGGGGCTGGAGAAATGTACTGTAACCACTCTCAAATTCATAGACAGAGCTATGGATAAAAGGACTAACCATCCATGATATCAAATTATAGTTTAAACCATGTTTTGAGTGTTTGTTTACATTTATGCTGTTTACAAACTTTGGAGTAAAGCAAGCTTATATTTTTGGTTCTGATGTGATACGACAGTTGAACTAAGCTCATGAGGCATTTCTAAGTCATTTTGTTGAAGAATAAATGGGAATACGTGATTGATTTATAAGTCCAAAAAATGAATTTATGAACCCATTCAGCCAATTTACAATCAATCGATAATAAAATAGACGAACTACGAGCACGTACATCCTACCACGGGACATTAAAAACTGTAATATATTATGTTTCACCGAGTCATGGCTGAACGATGACATGATGAACATACACCTGGCGGTTTTAAGCTTTTTCGGCAGGATAGAACAGCGGCCTCACTATTTACCAAGAGAGTTTACATCTATATTTTTTACATACCACCGCAGACCTATGCTTGCGCTAAGACCGCACTCAATGGGCTGTATACGGCCATAAGCAAACAGGAAAACGCTCATCCAGAGGCGGCGCTCCTAGTGGCCGGGGACTTTAATGCAGGGAAACTCAAATCAGTTTTACCTAATTTCTATCAGCATGTTAAACGTGCAACCAGAGGGAAAAAACTCTAGACCACCTTTACTCCACACAGAGAGACGCGTACAAAGCTCTCCCTCCCTCAATAAGAAAGTGGTCAGATGAAGCAGATGTTAAGCTACAGGACTGTTTTGCTATCACAGACTTGAATACATGTATGTTCCGGGATTCTTCTGATGGCATTGAGGAATACACCACAACAGTCACTGGCTTCATCAATAAGTGCATCGATGACGTCGTCCCCACAGTGACCGTTCCTACATACCCCAACCAGAAGCCATGGATTAAAAGCAACATCCACACTGAGCTAAGGGGTAGAGCTGCAGCTTTCAAGGGGCGGGACTCAAACCCGGAAGCCTATAATAAATCCCGCTATGCCCTCCGATGAACCATCAAACAGGCAAAGCGTCAATACAGGATTAAGATTGAATCGTACTACACCATTTTCGATGCTCATCGGATGTGGCAGGGCTTGCAAACTATTACAGACTACAAAGTGAGGCACAGCCACGAGCTGCCCAGTGACACAAACCTACCAGACGAGCTAAATTACTTCTATGCTCACTTCGAGGCAAGTAACACTGAAACATGCATGAGAGCACCAGCCGTTCTGGATGACTGTGTGATCACGCTCTCTGTAGCTGATGTGAGTAAATCCTTTAAACAGGTCAACATTCACAAGGCCGCAGGACCAGACGGATTACCAGGACGTGTACTCCGAGCATGCGCTGACCAACTGGCAAGTGTTTTCACTAACATGTTCAACCTCTCCCTGACCGAGTCTGTAATACCAACATGTTTCAAGCAGACCACCATAGTCTCTGTGCCCAAGAACACTAAGGTAACCTGCTTAAATGACCACGACCCACAGTACTCACGTCTGTAGCCATGAAGTGCTTTGAAAGGCTGGTTATGGCTCACATCAACACCATTATCCCAGAAGCCCAAGATCAACTCCAATTTGCATACCACCCCAACAGATCCACAGATGATGCAATCTCTATTGCACTCAAGACTGCCCTTTCCCACCTGGACAAAAGGAACACCTATGTGAGAATGCTATTCCTTGACTCCAGCTCAGCGTTCAACCCCATAGTGCCCTCAAAGTTCATCACTAAGCTAAGGACCCTGGGACTAAACACCTCCCTCTGCAACTTGATCCTAGACTTCCTGACGGGCCGCCCCCAGGTGGTAAGGGTAGGGAACAACATATCTGCCACACTGATCCTCAACACAGGGGCCCCTGTGCTCAGTCCCCTCCTGTACTCCCTGTTCACTTATGACTGCATGGCCAGGCACGACTCCAACACCATCATCAAGTTTGCTGATGACACAACAGTGGCAGGACTGACCACCGACAACAATGAGACAGCTTATAGGGAGGAGGTCAGAGACGTGGTTGTGCGGTGCCAGGACAACAATCTCTCCCTCAATGTGATCAAGACAAAGGAGATGATTGTGGACTACAGGAAAAGGAGGACCGAGCACGGCCCCATTCTCATCGACAGGGCTGTAGTGGAACAGGTGTAGAGCTTCAAGTTCTTTGGTGTCCACATCACCAACAAACTAACATGGTCTAAACACACTAAAACAGTCGTGAAGAGGGCACGACAAAGCCTATTCCCCCTCAGGAGACTGAAAAGATTTGGCATGGGTCCTCAGATCCTCAAAAGGTTCTACAGCTGCACCATCGAAAGCATCCTGAGTGGTTGCATCACTGCCTGGTATGGCAACTGCAAACAGAGTGTAGTGCGTACGGCCCAGTACATCACTGGGGCCTAGCTTCACTTGTTATTTTACTGCTGCTGTTTAATTATTTGTTAGTTTCATTTCAATGTTTTACTTAACACTTTTTTTTCTTAACTTCTTAAATCATTGTTGGTTAAGGGTTTATAAGTAAGCATTTCACTGTAAGGTCTACACCTGTTGTGTTTGGCGCATGTGACAAATAACATTTGATTTGATTTGAATGTAGCAACTGCGGATTTCCCTTTTAACTGCCATACCAAAAGTTGCATAGACACACCTTCCACTAACTCTGTTTGCCTTGTGGAATGTGTTCCACTAATTATGAAGCAGTAATGGGTGAGTGTAAAACTGCTGAGGGGTGTCGTGGTTCTGTTGGAGGAAAACAGGGCTTCCCTGGTCTCTCAATCACATAGTGTACTGTTTCCATGTAGTCAAATAAAGGCTCAGTCCAGTAACTATAAGTCATTATAACAAGAGGAAAGGATGATGACCAAAACAAGGACTGTAATTACTCAATACCTCACTCAGGCCACTTCTTAACATTGCTATGACAAACTCACAGTAATGACATTGGAGTATTGTCTCGGTTCCAATAAAAACAGCGCTGACTACTTACTTCTATTCTGGGATGCTATGGAGATGTACAGTATATGATAGTGAAATTATATTTTATGGAGCTTATCTGGAAGATGTGATGGAGCCGTATAGTGATTGTGATGATGTCTGGTGATATGTCTAAGGAGAAGCTGTGATATAGGCTGACGTGTTCAGTTGTTAACAATGTTTTATAGAAGTGGTGGGGGACTGTACTGGGACCAGCTCTGGAGGAGAAAGTTGGGGAGAGAGAAAAATAGAGGGGAATGAAGGGCAGGGCTGGGGAGTAGCTGATTACAGTTACGTTACCAGCAAAAATATTGTTTATTTACCGATACTTTTTAAAAACTAGATGACTAGTTCTTGGATTACTTTTAAATTCAGAAAGGATGCTAGCAAAACAATACATTATGTTTTCTCAATGACATTCAATTCAGCATTGAAAAAGTTTATGTTTGTTCCACCTGAGCGAGTCTGACCACAAGTCAGAGACCACTATGATGACACACCAAATTAGTTTGATGGATAATGTTTGTCTTCCTCGAAAGCCTCTTAAAGGCAAAGTAATCCAAATGTAACTGAAAGCAATCAGATTTCGTTACTGAGTTTAGGCAATCAAAAAGTTACATTACTGATTACAATTTTGCACAGGTAACAACTGTAACAGATTACATTTATAAAGTAACCTACCCAACCCTGTTGATAGGATAGTGAGGAAGGGAGGGGTAAAAGAGGAATCTAATTGGGCTGATTGAGAGAGAGAGAGAGAGAGAGAGAGAGACAGAGAGACAGGGAGACAGAGAGACAGAGAGACAGAGAGACAGACAGGGGGTAGCGAGTGAAGGAGAGAGTTTAGAGAGAGAGAGAGAGAGAGAGAGAGAGACAGAGAGACAGAGAGACAGAGAGACAGAGAGACAGAGACAGACAGGGGTAGCGAGTGAAGGAGAGAGTTTAGAGAGAGAGAGAGAGAGAGAGAGAGAGAGAGAGAGAGAGAGAGAGAGAGAGAGAGAGACAGAGAGACAGAGAGACAGAGACAGACAGGGGGTAGCGAGTGAAGGAGAGAGTTTAAAGAGAGAGAGAGAGAGAGAGAGAGAGAGAGAGAGAGAGAGAGAGAGAGAGAGAGAGAGAGAGAGAGAGAGAGAGAGACAGAGAGACAGAGAGACAGAGAGACAGAGACAGACAGGGGTAGTGAGTGAAGGAGAGAGTTTAGAGAGAGAAAGCAAGAGTTTTTTTGGTGGTTAAATGAGGAAGGTTCTTAAAGGTCAAGAGCAGTGGACTACAAGGTGTTGAAAGCGTTCCACAGGGATAATGGCCCATGTTGACTCCAATGCTTCCCACAGTTGTGTCAAGTTGGCTGGATGTTAATTGGGTGGTGAATCATTCATGATATACATGGGAAACTGTTGAGCGTGAAAAACCCAGCAGCGTGGAGATTCATGACACCGGTGCGCCTGGCACCTACTACTATAACCCGTTCAAAGTCACTTACATCTTTTTTTTCTTGCCCAATTACCCTCTAAATGGCACAAATACAGTTCAAGTCGGAAGTTTACATACACCTAGGTTGGAGTCATTAAAACTCGTTTTTAAACCACTCCACAAATTTCTTGTTAACAAACTATAGCTTTGGCAAGTCGGTTAGAACATCTACTTTGTGCATGACACAAGTAATTTTTCCAACAATTGTTTACAGACAGATTATTTCACTTATAATTCACTGTATCACAATTCCAGTGGGTCAGAAGTTTACATACACTAAGTTGACTGTAAAATTCCAGGAAATGATGTCATGGCTTTAGAAGCTTCTGATAGGCTAATTGACATCATTTGAGTCAATTGGAGGTGTACCTGTGGATGTATTTCAAGGCCTACCTTCAAACTCAGTGCCTCTTTGCTTGACATCATGGGAAAATCAAAAGAAATCAGCCAAGACCTCAGAAAAAAAATTGTAGACCTCCACAAGTCTGGTTCATCCTTGGGAGCAATTTCCAAACGACTGAAGGTACCACGTTCATCTGTACAAACAATTGTACGCAAGTATAAACACCATGGGACCACGCAGCCGTCATACCGCTCAGGAAGGAGACACGTTCTGTCTCCTACAGATGAACGTACTTTGGTGCGAAAAGTGCAAATCAATCCCAGAACAACAGCGAAGGACCTTGTGAAGATGCTGGAGGAAACAGGTACAAAAGTATCTATATCCACAGTAAAATGAGTCCTATATCGACATAACCTATAGGCCACTCAGCAAGGAAGAAGCAACTGCACCAAAACTGCCATAAAAAAGCCAGACTACGGTTTGCAACTGCACATGGGGACAAAGATCGTACTTTTCTGATGAAACAAAAATAGAACTGTTTGGCCATAATGACCATCGTTCTGTTTGGAGGAACGAGGGGGAGGCCTGCAAGCCGAAGAACACCATCCCAACCGTGAAGCACGGGGGTGGCAGCATCATGTTGTGGGGGTGCTTTGCTGCAGGAGGGACTGGTGCACTTCACAAAATAGATGGCATCATGAGGAATTGAAAATGATGTGGATATATTGAAGCAACATCTCAAGACATCAGTCAGGAAGTTAAAGCTTGGTCGCAAATGGGTCTTCCAAATGGACAATGACCCCAAGCATACTTCCAAAGTTGTGTAAAAATGGCTTAAAGACAACAAAGTCAAGGTATTGGAGTGGCCATCACAAAGCCCTGACCTCAATCCTATAGAAAATGTGTGGGCAGAACAGAAAAAGTGTGTGCAAACAAGGAGGCCTATAAACCTGACTCAGTTACTCCAGCTCTGTCAGGAGGAATGGGCCAAAATTCACCCTTCTTATTGTGGGAAGCTTGTGGAAGGCTACCTGAAACATTTTACCCAAGTTAAACAATTTAAAGGCAATGCTACCAAATACTATTTGAGTGTATGTAAACTTCTGACCCACTGGGAATGTGATGAAAGAAATAAAAGCTGAAATAAAACATTCTCTCTACTATTATTCTGACATTTCACGTTCTTAAAATAAAGTGGTGATCCTAACTGACCTAAGACAGGGAATTTTTACTTGGATTAAATGTCAGGAATTGTGAAAAACTGAGTTTAAATGTATTTGGCTATGGTGTATGTAAACTTCCGACTTCAACTGTACACAATCCATTTCCCAATTGTCTCATGGTTTAAAAATCCTTATTTAATCTGTCTCCTCCCCTTCATCTACACGGATTGAAGTGAATTTAACAAGTGACATCAATAAGGAATCATAGCTTTCATCTGCAGTAAATTAGTTAATAGACCAATAAGACAGAGAGTTCTGAACCTTTCTGCCAATAACAGCTAGCTTTCAGGGGGGTTTTGCTTGAATTGTGTTTCAAAAAAAATTGTGTTTCATTTTTTAACAATTTTTATTGAAACCAATCACAGTAAGGTACTTCATTGTTACCCAGAAAAGGGATGACAAAGTGTTCTCTTGATACGTATGTGAATTTGACCATTTTCGTGTCCTGCTAAGCATTCAAATTGTAACGAGTATTTTGGTTGTCGGGGAAAATGTATTGAGTAAAAAGTACAATAGTTTCTTTAGGAATGTAGTGAAGTAAAAGAAAAAGTAGTCCAAAGTAAAAATGAAAAAGTAAAGTACAGATACCCCCAAAAACTACTTAAGTAGTACTTTGAAGTATTTTTACACCACTGCAAACCACAGGATGCTTAAATTAGGAAGATTCTTAGACCATCTGTTTTTGCAGATGTGTGTGTGTGTGTAGGTGTGTGTGTGTGTGTGTGTGTGTGTGTGTGTGTGTGTGTGTGTGTGTGTGTGTGTGTGTGTGTGTGTTTATCTGTAACAACAGGAGGTGCATTGTACTCTGCTTAATTTGTGTGCATTCTGTTCTTATTCGTGACCCAGGGGGTACAAGTATTGGTTAAGAATGCACAGCAGGCCAGTTCCCATCTCACACACACACACACACACACACACACACACACACACACACACACACACACACACACACACACACACACACACACACACACACACACACACACACACACACACACACACACACACACACAAAAAGTTCTCCTCTGACTGGCCTGACTGAGCATGACTTTAAATAGAACCATGAGCAAACCTGTAGGAAATGTTATGATGAAAGTTCTGAAATTCCCACAAAAGAACGTTGTTTCTTAACGTTCTCGGAACAATTTGAGAACATCACTTTAAACCCGCAATATGTCACTTTTTGGGCAAACCGACCAAATCAAGTTTTTTTTTTGTGTCTTTTACTTTTTGGTTTTGTACACCAGCTTAAAACAGCTAAAAATACAATATTTTTGGTTATGGAAAATATATTTCACAGCGGTTTAGATGGTACAATGATTCTCTACACTATACTTGCTTGTTTTGTCACATAAACTAAAATTAGACTAACTATTAGAATTTTATCAACCAGGAAATAGCGGAGTGATTTCTACAGGAAACCTGTAGGAAACATTATGCTGAAGTACTGAAATTCCGACAGAAGAACGTTGTTTCTTAATGTTCTCTGAACTATTTAAGAACATTCCCAATGTCAAACTAGTTGGAGAACGTTCCTAGAACATTATCAAAATTGAAATGAAATGTAACCATGTTAGAACTATGTTTTTTGTCAAGTTCCTTAAATGTGCTGAGAATGTTCCAAAGCCAAGCAACTATCCTGCACTATTCCCAGAATGCTGTGGGAAGGTTGCATGCAAAATAACCATAGGACAACCACACTTTCACCAAGCTCTAAGAAACATATGGTTCTCAGAATATTATTATAAAAAATAAAAATAAAAAAACATTCTCCCCAATTTCGTGGTATCCAATTGGTAGTTACAGTGTTGTCTCATCGCTGCAACTCCCGTACGGACTCGGGAGAGGCGAAGGTCGAGAGCCATGCGTCCTCCGAAACATAACCCAACCTAGCCGCACTGCTTCTTGACACAACGCACATCCAACCCGGAAGCCAGCCGCACTAATGTGTCGGAGGAAACACCGTACACCTGGCGACTTGGTCAGCGTGCACTGTGCCCGGCCCACCACAGGAGTCGCTAGTGCGCAATGAGACAAGGATATCCCTGCCGGTCAAACCCTCCCTAACCCGGACGACGCTGGGCCAATTGTGCGTCGCCCCATGGACCTCCCGGTCGCGGCCGGCTGCGACAGAGCCTGGGGCTCAAACCCAGAATCTCTGGTGGCACAGCTAGCACTGCGATGCAGTGCCTTAGACCACTGCGCCACCCGGGAGGCCGGTTCTCAGAACATTGTGCTAGCTGGGTAGTGTTTGTTGTAATCCCTAGCACCAAGGAGTGGTATATTTAACCTGATATCAGAGTCAGCAGATGAAAAATGAGTAGGAGACAGTCAGTTCAAAGTGTTCAGATGAGGCAGACAGGGGTTTGACGTTATTGCTGGGATCTCTCAACATCCCAGTCTGACAGAAGAGTGGAAGTCTCAGCTGTAGGAGGCAAACATAAGCAGTGAAACAAAATATATTTCCAGCTATGTGGGGGGAGAGTATATTTAGTGTGTACAAAATACCACACTTACCCTTGAACCAGGGGCTAAAGTTCTGAATGACATTCCTCCTTGTGTCACTGGAGAGAAAGGGAAAGGGAGAGAATGGGACCTTTTTAATAGAAAAGATGTGAAGAGAGAGAGAAAGGACTGGCAACCGGGTTGGAGTAAACAGGGCAGAAGGGAGGAGATGAGGGGGTTAGGAACTGATCGATCTGCACCAGTGATCTCATCCCGATATCCTCCCAGTACTCTCCCAGTCCATCCACCCAAGTTGCATCCCTATTCTGATCCTGGTTTTTGCTGCTCTTTCCCATGATCAGCTAAAACCTCCATTATGTGTGTGTGTGCCTGTGTGTGTGCGTGTGTGCCTGTGTGTGTGTGTGCGTGTGCGTGTGTGCCTGTGTGTGTGTGTGCGTGTGTGCCTGTGTGTTTGTGTGTCTGTCCAGTCCATTCAGAGCTTCCTCTCTTTATTGGTTGCCAGTTTGGCCACGGAGTCTATGAGTTTCACCTTTGAGCCAGGCCTACCCACACTGTGGCCCCATCCCAGAAAGGAGGAGGAGGAGGAGGAAAGGGTAGAGGAGGGGATGGAGGAGGAGGAGAGGGAGGAGGAGGGGATGGAAGAGGAGGAGGGGGAAAGGAGGAAATAAGTTGGTGGGGAGAAGAATAATGAAGATTTAATTAAAAATTGTATTGACAGCACTTTTTACAAAATGTTAAATTACAAAAGTATCCTTACACACCTCACAGCAACAGCAGGAACCTGGAACTAGCCAGCCTAAGATCAAGACCAAACACAGGTGCTTTATAAAAACAAAAACCTTAATGCCATTGTATCAGAATGAATATCTAAAACAGACTGAAAGGAGAATAATGAAGAGGTTGTTGAAGTATGATCCTCCGTTGGCAGCTTTTCTCACGGCTCATTTTCAAGAATTCGTGAACCTTTTATGGTTGTTGGTATTGAAAGGCAGTTTGCTGAGCAGAGAAAATATGTGCTGATCCAACACAAACATGCAGATTACAGAAATACGGAATATATTGAAATATACAGTACATCTCCTGCTACGCTCACACAAAATAGAGAATGTTATTTGTTGTAAATATAATGGCACTCCATGTCCAAAATAAATGTTTTGAGCATATGGAACATTTTATGTATGCAGCTTATTAGTACAGACTGTTTGTGTGCATGCATGTATGCGTGGGTGGGTGTGCATAGGTGCAGGTGCATGTCCCAGGCTCCCAGACACACTTTGAAGACATGACTACTACATACAGTGAACCCCCTACTGTTTAAAGGAGCAGCTAATTGCCTTGTAGTAAAGTTGTGTGGGTGTGTGTTTGACATGAGCCAGGTGGCATTACAAAGTACCTTGTTGCTTTCTTTTCTTTGGGGAGTATATGGGTCGTACCTAGGAAGTTGTCTTCCATTAAGAAGGCATGGTAGTTCTCTGTTTATTAGCTCCTACGGTCTCATCTGACCGCCACCCCTTTTAAACATTGTGGGCACTATCGTAAAAAACCTAACGCAATGGTAAATCTCAGAGCTGGCGGTAGGGCTATAGGTCCGGGGGGGTGTCAGAAATATTTTTGCTATTTTCACTGTGGGAATTATGAACACAATAGCTGGCGATATTGCGAAATGGCTGGGTTTTGATTAATAAATAAATTCCACTCACTGGCCAATCAACGCATTTCATGGTTTAACATCTTCACTTCTTCAGGATCAGTGGCGGATCCTTAAGAACTTCTTCGGGATCGGTGTCCCGTGCACGGGACGGTTGAGCTAACGTAGGCAAATGCGATTAGCATGAGGTTGTAAGTAACAAGAAAATTACCCAGGACATAGACATATCTGAAATTGGCAGAAAGCTTACATTCTTTCTAATCTAACTGCACTGTCCAATTTACAAGACCTATTACAGTGAAAGAATACCATGCTATTGTTTGAGGAGAGTGCACAATTTTGAACATGAAAAGTTATTAATAAACAAATTAGGCACGTTTGGGCAGTCTTGATACAACATTTTGAACAGAAACACAATGGTTCATTGTATCAGTCTAAAACTTTGCACATACACTACTGCCATCTAGTGGCCAACATCTACATTTCCCCTGGGCTGGAATAATACATGATGGCCTTTCTCTTGCATTTCAAACATGATGGTACAAGAAAAATACAAAAAAACGTTTTTTTTTTCCTTTGTATTATCTTTTACCAGATCTATTGTGTTACATTCTCCTACATTCCTTTCACATTTCCACAAACCTCAAAGTGTTTCCTTTCAAATGGTACCAAGAATATGCATATCCTTGCTTCAGGTCCTGAGCTGCAGGCAGTTAGATTTTGGGTAATTTTAGGAGAAAATAAAAAAAAAGGGGATCGGATCCTTAAAACGGAATGCCGGAGTAGCTACTGCTTTTGGTTTGTATCCATCCCTATTTTCAATGAGTGCCTCTTTTCTGGTTACGCTCTCCTCCCAACAAATTATTCAGTCCTTTAAAGCCATATCAACGCTAGGCCTAGGCTATATCTTGCTTATTGAGAACATGCCTCACACATACAATCAGTGGTGGAAAAAGTACTCAATTATCATACTTGAGTAAAAGTAAAGATAACTTAATAGAAAATGACTCAAGTAAAAGTGCAAGTCATCCAGTAAAATACTACTTGAGTAAAAGTCTAAAAGTATTTGGTTGTAAATATACCTAAGTACCTACTCTGCAGGTAGGCCTGTGTGAATTGTGAATAATGCAAAAGCATTACGGCAGAAGCCTCACGAGTAGGCCATTTCGAAACCTTTTATCAATAGGCTACTTGGCTAATGAATGGCCAGGAGAAGCAAGACAGCAGACACGTTGCTGTCGAACCAGTTTTCATTAAAGTAGGCTAAGGGTAGCCTATTAGTGCTTGCTTTTTAATCAAATCAAATTGAAAACAAGCAAATGTTACAGTAAAATAACTTCAATGTTTCTAAATACAAGTCAATGGATCATATCATGTCTCGTTCCATGATGGGCATATAGCCTAGATGGAGGGTTTTTTACACACAACCAAAATAACAACAGGAGCTGTGTAATAAAATAATGTACTATAGCCTACATAGATAAAAAGAGGATGCTCCAAAACTGAATCTTTGAATAAAGCTTTGGTGATTAAGATTTACTTCAAAGGGGTCTCACGAGCCAAACCCTTTATGATAGTCTTGACTACTTGGCTAATGCACTGGGCAGGACACATAAAAAAAGCCTTCTTTGAGGGAGGGGAGGCTACTCTTGGTTTTTAATTAAATTAAACGAAATGGGTAAAAAAACTAAAACATTTTACGTTTCTAAATAAGAGGTTTATGGGCACATAATGATATCTCACTTGTTCCAAGCTCTCATAAGACAGGTAAATTACCAATCCTGGCGCTATGGTTTGAAAACAGAAGAGTGCCTGCTTTAAAAGGTCGAAATTGCAAACAAGTGTGCGTTTAACAATTGCTTTGACTTAATGCCAGCCGGAAATAGAGCCCGGTCTGTTTGAGCTACAGACTGCTGTTCAGAGGGTAGTTGTGCTGGTGAACTCCCATGTTGCCAAGCCTGCTAATTGCGGTTTAAGAGTGAAGAGAAACAGATGCAGTAATTAAACTCCCCACTTGGTTTAGAGTGGAGTAGACAGACGGAGTACAAACCCAGACGCTTGTCTGTGATGGCTGATCAAAAACATGACCCTTATCAAGGCTGTAATGCCAACACGTGTTTGGTCTTAATCAAAACTAAATAAAATGTTTTAACAAGCTTCCATTTTACACCAGAGTGGCTGGATATGTTTTGTATATCAAATTTTAAATTGTGCACCTTGGTTGGACTGAGAGGTAGCCAGCGGCAGCAGACTTTCTCTGTGTGAGATGATTGGTCACGCAGCACTCTAGCTGGCACAGGGTGTGACACAGGGGGATGTAAATGGGTGTAACACAGGAAATGCCTATTTTAGACAGAAATACCCAGTTCTGAGTCAGGAAACACTACACAATGACTCTATACAATGACATATATACAGTACCAGTCAAAAGTCTGGAGACACCTACTCATTCAAGGGTTTTTCTTTATTTTTACTCTTTTCTACATTGTAGAATAATAGTGAAGACATCAAAACTATGAAATAACACATATGGAATCATGTAGTAACCCAAAAAGTTTTAAACAAATCAAAATATATTTTATATTTGAGATTCTTAGTAGCTACCATTTGCATTGATGACAACTTTGCACACTCTTGGCATTCTCTCAACCTGCTTCATGACGTTGTCACCTGGAATGCATTTAAATTAACAGGTGTGCCTTGTTAAAAGTACATTTTTGGAATTTCTTTCCTTCTTAATGCCTTTGAGCGAATCAGTTGTGTTGTGACAAGATAGGGGTGGTATACAGAAGATAGCCCTATTTGGTAAAAGACCAAGTCCATATTATGGCAAGAACAGCTCAAATATGCAAAGAGAAACAACAGTCTATCATTACTTTAAGACGTGAAGGTCAGTCAATCTGGAACATTTCAAGAACTTTGGAAGTTTCTTAAACTGCAATCGCAAAAACCATCATGCGCTATGATGAAACTGGCTCTCATGAGGACCGCCACAGGAAAGGAAGACCCAGAGTTACCTCTGCTGCAGAGGATAAGTTCATTAGAGTTACCAGCCTCAGAAATTGCAGCCCAAATAAATGCTTCACAGAGTTTAAGTAACAGACACATCTCAAAAGCCACTGTTCAGAGGAGACTGTGTGAATCAGGCCTTCATCGTCAAATTGCTGCAAAGAAACCACTACTAAAGGACATGAAATAAGAAGAAGAGACTTGCTTGGTCCAAGAAACACGAGCAATGGACATGAGACCGGTGGAAATCTGTCCTTTGGTCTGATTAGTCTAAATTTTAGATTTTTGGTTCCAACCGCCGTGTCTTTGTGAGACGCAGAGTAGGTGAACTGATGATCTCCTCATGTGTGGTTCACACCATGAAGCATTTAGGAGGTGGTGTGATTTTGTGGGGGTGCTTTGCTGGTGACACTGTGATTTATTTAGAGTTCAAAGCACACTTAACCAGCATGGTTACCACAGCATTCTGCAGCGATCCGCCATCCCATCTGGTTTGCGCTTAGTGGGACTATCATTTGTTTTTCAACAGGACAATGACCCAACACACCTCCAGGCTGTGTAAGGGCTATTTGACCAAAGAGAGTGATGGAGTGCTGCATCAGATGAACTGGCCTCCACAATCACCCGACGTCAACCTGAATGACATGGTTTGGGATGAGTTGGACCGCAGAGTGAAGGAAAAGCAGCCAACAAGTGCTCAGCATATATTGGAACTCCTTCAATACTGTTGGAAAAGCATTCCTCATGAAGCTGGTTGAGAGAATACCAAGAGTGTGCAAAGTGTGGCTACTTTAAAGAATCGAAAATCGAAAAAATATTTAGATTTGTTTAACACTTTTTTGCTTACTACATGATTCCATATGTGTTATTTCATAGTTTTGTAGAAAAGAGTAAAAATAAAGAAAACCCTTGAATGAGTAGGTGTGTCGAAACTTTTGACTGGTACATTACCACAACGTATGGTGCTCAATTGTAGTAAGCTACATATTTATCCCATCAGTCTCTATGATATCCATGCCAGCTGTAAAAGTATGAAAGGGTGTAGTGTGTGTATGTGCATTCATGCATAGGCCTATTTTGTGTGTATACCTACTAAATGTAGGATCCCAGACCATAAGAGCTAGGCCACTTTGATTGCACTCTACATTGGTACATTCGCTGCCTTCGATGGGCACAAACAAACAACCCAGAAGACAAACTGCATATCTCTCATACAACGATTGATATACCCTGTTTGGAGAGCTCTCAGATCACTGTCTGGTTGCGGTGAGGTTTAGCATAGTGTTGGCTACTGGCACCGACCAGCGCCCTTTCTCTCTGGTTAACTGGGTTGTTTTTATATCTAATTGCTTGCCGCAGATGTGACAAATGATGCCAGGTACCACAAGGGAAATAAAACCAGCCATACATTATATACACACGCAAACACACACATGCACGCAAGCATGCACCCACGTACCCACAAACACACATACACTTTTACCATATAAGATTTATAGGATTGGTGGGGAATAGTGGGGCTTATTTATAGAATGGTGGTTACTAGTTGTGGCCCCAGGGAATGGAGAGTGGCCAGAGCCTGTGCCAACAGTCTGTGGCACGTGGGAACAATTAACTACTCTCCCTGCTAACAATAATGAGTCGTTAGGACGTCCCCGGGACATCAAGAAATGGTCACCTAAAAGTCACCAGGACGTTGTGTCATGGTCCCCTGAAGGTTTTGTCTAGTTTACTGTGGTCCCAGAGGATGATTTTAGGATGTTCTTGGGACGTTGTGGCATGGTCCCCTGGAGGTTTCTGTCGGGTTCCCGGTTTGACCCGGGGACGTCACCTGATGGTCTCAAATAAACGTTATCCCCTTACAAAATAAATAAATAAATAAAGCATTCTACCTAGGGTGCATTCACCCCCCACACAAACAGTGCTTCGAACACACTGTGATTTACATTGTGTATGTTAATTCATACAGTAATTATTAATTAACATGTACTTTTTACTCCATACATTTTCCCTGACACCCAAAGTACTCATTACATTTTGACAGGAAAATGGTCCAATTCACACACTTATCAAGAGAACATTCCTGGTCATCCCTACTGCCTCTGATCTGGCGGACTCACTAAACACATGCTTTGTTTGTAAATGATGTCTGAATGTTGGACTGTGCCCCTGGCTATTCGTCAATAAAAATAAAAAAAGGAAATTGTGCAGTCTGGTTTGCTTAATATAAGGAATTTGAAATGATTTATACTTTTACATTTACTTTGATACTTAAGTGTTTTTAAAACCAAATACTTTTATACTTTTACTGAAGTAGTATTTTACTGGGTGACTTTTACTTGAGTCATTTTCTATTAAAGGTATCTTAACTTTTACTAAAGTATGACAATTTAGTACTTTTTCCACACTGTATATGTATATAAATATATACTTTCACTATATATACAAAAGTATGTGGACACCCCTTCAAATTAGTGGATTCAGCTATTTCAGCCATACCTGTAGCTGACAGGTGTATAAAACCGAGCACACAGCCATGCAATCTCCATAGACAAACATTGGCAGAAGAATCTCCTTACTGAAGAGCTCATTGACATTCAACGTGGCACCGTCACAGGATGCCACCTTTCCAACAAGTCAGCTTGTCAAATGTCTGCCCAGCTAGAGCTGTCCCGGTCAAATGTAAGTGCTGTTAATGTGAAGTGGAAACGTCTAGGAGCAACATCGGCTCAGCCTCGAAGTGGTAGGCCACATAAACTCACAGAACGGGACTGAGTGCTGAAGCACGTAACGAGTAAAAACACTCACTACCGAGTTCCAAACTGCCTCTGGAAGCAACGTCAACACAAGAACTGTTTGTTGGTAGCTTCATGAAATGGGTCTCCATGGCTGAGCAGCCACACACAAGCCTAAGATCACCATGCGCAAGGCCAAGTGTTGGCTGGATTGGTGTAAAGCTTGGACTCTGGAGCAGTTGGAAGTCGTTCTCTGGAGTGATGAATCATGCTTCACCATCTGGCAATCCGACGGACAAATCTGGGTTTGGTGGATGCTAGGAGAACGCTACTTGCCCGAATGCATAGTGTCAACTGTAAAGTTTGGTGGAGGAGGAAAAATGTTCTGGGGCTGTTTTTCATGGTTTGGGCTAGGCCCCTTTCCACTAGATGTTGGAACATCGCTGCAGGGACATGCTTCCCTTCAGCCACAAGAGCATTAGTGAGGTCGGACACTGATGTTGGGTGATTAAGCCTGGCTCTTGTCGGTGTTCTAATTCATCCAAAAAGTTGTTCTATGGGGTTGAGGTCGGGGCTCTGTGCAGGCCAGTCAAGTTCTTCCACACCGATCTCGACAAACCATTTCTGTATGGACCTTGGTTTGTGCATGATGGCATTGTCATGCTGAAGCAGAAAAGGGCCTTCCCTTTCCTGCATGTGTAGGTGTGTGTGTTTGTGGCTGAGAGGGAGATCAGTGAATCTACATCCCATAACTGGTCTTTAAGGGGAGATCAGTGATGACAACTGAGTGACAACTGAGTGAATCATAATCTACCAAATTACTGTGACACTGAATCAGTTCATTGATGTCTCTTATCAATGGAGGATTGTTGGCCACAGTAAGTGGACACACTTATTTCTCCATATGTCCATTACAAGTTCATTTATCCTTCCTGTTAGCACATTTCCTATGTCTGACTTTAGGTTAACACCCTGCTCCTTCTGTATCTGTCCCTGTGTCTCAGAGACAAGAATAGACACTCTATCCTTTCCTATCTGCTCTGCTCTCTAAAGACACAAGTTCTATCACTTCTATATTGGTTCCTCTTTTTCAAATAGATAGAGAGAGCGGCTGTCTGTCATTTTGTACTCATGTTCTCAAGAGATGGGTCCTGTCCTTGTACTGTCAGATCTCTATCTTATACAGAAAGATATATACTTACTCAGGGCTCTGCTACTGCCTAGCCCAGCCCAGAGCTCATATTCTGCTCCAGTGTTTTAATAACTGGCGGCTGTGTGTTTCATGGTTTGATGCTGTACCTCTTGCATCCTGTTTCTGCTCCTAGGTATGCAGTCCAGGGTTTACTAACGTGGTGTATGTGTGTGTTGCGCTTGTTTGCGCATGTGCATGCGTGCCTGCATGCATGCGCATGAGTGTGTGTGTGCGTGCATGCATATATGTGTGTGTGTGTGTGTGTGTGTATATGCGTGTGTGAATTTGTCTGTGTATGTGTGTATGTGCGCCCCAGACTGTGGCCCGTATGAGCCAGTCTTTACTACATGCCGGCCTCACAGGAAATTGAGAAAAAAGCCAAAGCTTTAACTCTCAGACAGAGTTTTATGAAAATGTGCGGTGTGTGTAGCTTTCTTACTGAGTTGAAAGAGTTGGTAGCTTTATTTTCTCAAATGTTTTGTGTTGATTGCAATCACCTCAATTAAGAACCTCAAATCAAGCTTTAAAACAAAACCCCCAAAAATACAAAATGTAAATATCTTCTACAGTATATGTGTGGAAAAAATTTGCAAATGTCAAGTGTCAATGAAACACAAAATTGTTGTGTCTTCAGGATTTTTACCCAGTTGGTCATTTCATTATATTAAGTGTGGTCTTGAACCCGTTCTCCAGTTAGGGGATTAGTTATAGGCATTAAAAACTCATCTACCCCATCATTGCTTTTAATGTTCTACCATAAATTTACCTGACAGAGGACTGCTAAAGTATTTTACTAGAAAAAAGGAAGGAGCGGTTGGTGAGAACAAGCGAGAGAGAGAGAAAGAGAAACCGACTGACCATTGGACCAGCACAGATCAATCAGCACAGAGACAGCCTACTGTGGACAGGGCTATGGAGAGGAGGAGGGGAGGGGAGGTAAAGGTGGACAAACCAGGCAGTTGTCCCCTGCGCCTGTGTGTGTAAGTGCGCTCGCACTTGTGTGTATGTCCACAGACTGTGGAGGGCCAGAGGTTAAGTACTGTATGTAATCCTCCCTCTGATCCTTCACACGGCAGGGGAGGCCTGTCTTAAATCATGGAGACAGTCTTGTGGAGAGAAGAGAGCACATTAAAACTGTCCAAAAACTGTTGATTTTGGGCCCCAGCAATGCTGAGGCACATTCTTCACAATTGCATTTGAATCTGTCATCTAGAAGAAGATCATACTCAGTCCCACTTTATTGCCACACAAAACTGTTGAAAAAAATGATCTTGGTGATGTGCAAGGATAAAAACAGTAACAGAAAAACACACTATTGTCAGTTCAGGGTCAATCAATTGACTGTGTAGAAGTTCTCCCACCAGCCGACCCCCATTCAGGGATCTGATGGCTGTCAGTGCGAGGCCTGAGTAAGGGCAATGCTTCATTGATGGGGCGTGCATGGAGGGAGGGAACTCCATTCCCCTCATTCAGACTCAGAATGGCCTACTCCAGTATATAGACCTGGGAAGGGCTATTTTAGTATGCAGCATCGTGGGATAGTCACTTGACCAGCCACCTTTGAGTTTACCATCAAACCCCACTGTTTGTGTGGGCCTGAAGTGAATAATGCTTTGGATGCTGAAGGTTTGTTGTAAGATCAATGGTTGAGGAGACCATTCAGTGGAAATCTCTATATAGCCAGTCCAGGACCTCCTCCAGCTCAATACAACCAGACACTGCTGCTGTAGATTTGGGGGGTCAGAGTATATTGTGACACCAAGCGCTTTGTTCCAATCCAAAGGTTTCTGGGCTGTCTTTGTCATTGTCACTCCAACCAAGCTCCTGGTTCTATGGTTCTACTCCAAACATTCCCCAGTCGTCTTGGCCCGTTCCCCAGTGTTTTGGAAAGCGGTGACATTGGTACCGCTCAATACTTCAGAATCAGCTTAGAACCCAAGCCAAGCCGGTGGCCAGGGAGAAACACTGGTCAGCCCACAGAACCAAACCCCATTAGTATGATGGAGAAATGGGGGTTAGGGGTTGGTGGGGCTTGGGGTTGGGTGGTGGGGTTTGGGGTGAGTGAGGGTGTGACTAAGGGATGGATTACTGGTCTTGGGGAGGTTGGTGGAGTGAGGGTAGGGGAGGAGAAGGTGGTGGGTAACATTCTCAGGCCAAGATGGAAGGGGTCAAAATGGAGCAAGGAGAGAGTGTGTTGGTGTGTTACTCTATTTTATAATACCAAAACAAAATGGATGAACTCATGGCCCTATATAAGACAAACACTTTCACTTCACACACCACCCACACGGTCTGTTTAGGGGACCTTGAGTGAACCGGACACATGCACGCCGGCACTCGTGCACGTGCACACAGACACGCACACGGGTGCTCACGCACACACACACACACACACACACACACACACACACACACACACACACACACACACACACACACACACACACACACACACACACACACACACACACTAGAATCTAGTGCCAAACCATTAGAATGATAGGCCCACTTGCAGAACATTGACCCCGAACCACAAAGGAGCAAACACATTTATTCCAGGCCCCTTCACTGACTACGACAGGACAACACCCCTCTTATCAGGAGCAAGTGTAACTTGGCTTGAATCATGTGCCTGATAATATAATCCTCAATGATTTACGTAACTCAAGCCACAGCAGGGTTGAAGTTTTGGTTCTCTGTTAAGTTCACAGCAGAGAGAGGGTAGGCATATGTGTGTCCACACAAAGTAAAGTGTTAAACCCATTGAACTTGACTCGCTCAACCATTTCCAAACACAGCTTCCAGACCCTCCATATGAGGCTGGGCTTTCCCCTTTCATGTGTGTATCTATAGTCTTATTGGAGAGGAATCAGAGAGAATGGAGAAAGTAAGACCTTATCCCTCACATATGGACACAGTTATGCCACTTCACACAATGTGGAGTTTAGTGCTATCATGAGGATCTGCCTTCCGAGGTATTCCCACAGCAAAAACACATACCCTGCACATTCCCACCAGATCCCTGGATACCGACCCACAAAACCGGAATAATATTTAGCCTCGGAATATTCATTACACAGGGCGTTTATTTGTGGTATGAAAGGGAATAACATTGACTTCTTGCAAATTTCTTGCCTTTTCAGCCCAGCCTCGATTTGTAAAGGTCATCAGTGGGTTGAACTGTCCTAAAAGGTCACATACATTTCTCTGACTCAATATACAGGGGAGGCAATACATACAACCAAAATATGTAACGGAGCTAATTTACACTAAATGTTGATTGAAACTGTATACTGGTAGAGGGGGGGGAAATCAATCAAACATAAGATGATAGTTCCACACACTGCCTGTTATATGTGTTCTCAATGACCTACCAGGCTTATTACAGTTTTTTACAATCACTTTAGTACTAATTTCAGAACCTTGATGTCATTTTTCAAAACTCTGGACACAAAACTCACAACTGATGATCAAAATGCAAATTTTTTAAACCTCTAAACACTTTTACCAATTGCTTGGATACAATACACATAAAGCTAAGATCATTTGTTCATTGAACTAAAATCAAAATCAAAATCAAAATGTTCAAAATTACAACTTAACATCAAAGTATTACCATTTCAAAATGCAATTCACACATTTCATCTGAGATTGTCACACCCTGACCTTAGAGAGCCTTTTTATATCTCTAGTTGGTTTGGTCAGGGTGTGATTTGGGGTGGGCATTCTATGTTTTGTTTTCTATGTTTCTTTATTTCTATGTTTTGGCCGGGTATGGTTCTCAATCAGGGACAGCTGTCTATCGTTGTCTCTGATTGGGAATCATACTTGGGTAGCCCTTTTTCCCTCATTTCAAAGTGGGTAATTATCTTTGTTAGTGGCACTTAGCCCTGTAAGCTTCACGGTTGTTTTCTTCGTTTATTGTTTTGTTGGCGTCATTTTTCTAAAAATAAAAGGAATATGTACGCTTACGACGCTGCACTTTGGTCCACTTCTTTCAACGGCCGTGACAGAACTACCCACCACCAAGGGACCAAGCAGCGTGGCCGGGAGGAGCAGCGCTATCTGGAGGAATGGACATGGGAGGAGATATTGGAAGGCAAGGGACCCTGGGCACAGGCCGGTGAATATCGCCGTCCTAAACAGAAACTGGAGGCAGCTAAAGCAGAGCGGCAACGCTACGAGGAATTGGCACAGCGTAATAAGCACGAGAGGCAGCCCCCAATTTTTTGGGGGGGGTGGCACATGGGGAGAGTGGCTGAGTCAGGGTATAGACCTGAGCCAACTCCCTGTGCTTATCGGAAGGAGCGTGGTACTGGTCGGGCACCGTGTTATGCGGTAAAGTGCACGTGTCTCCAGTTCGCTCTCATAGCCTGGTGCGCTACATCCCAGCTCCCCGCATCTGCCGGGCTAGGGTGAGCATCCAGCCAGGACGGATGGTACCGGCTCAGCGCGCCTGGTCTCCAGTGCGTCTCTTCGGCCCAGGATATTCTGCGCCAGCTCTGCGCACTGTGTCTCCGGTGCGTCTGCACAGCCCAGTGCGTCCTGTGCCAGCGTCCCGCATTTGCAGGGCGAAGATAACCATCCAGCCAGGACGGGTTGTGCAGGCTCTACGCTCCAGACCTCCAGTGCGCCTCCACGGCCCAGTGTATCCGGTGCCTCCGCCAAGAACCAAGCCTCCAGTATGTCTCTCCAGCCTGGTGAGTCCTGTGCCTGCTGCCAGAACCAGGCCTCCTGTATGTCTCCCCAGCCTGGTGAGCCCTGTGGCCGCTCCACGTACCAGACTGCTCATACGTCTCCTCACTCCAGTGATGATCCATGGCAAGAAGCCTCCAGTGATGATCCATGGCACAAAGCCTCCAGTGATGATCCATGGCAAGAAGCCTCCAGTGATGATCCATGGCAAGAAGCCTCCAGTGATGATCCATGGCACGAAGCCTCCAGTGATGATCCATGGCAAGAAGCCTCCAGTGATGATCCATGGCAAGAAGCCTCCAGTGATGATCCATGGCACGAAGCCTCCAGTCATGATCCATGGCACGAAGCCTCCAGTGATGATCCATGGCATGAAGCCTCCAGTGATGATCCATAGCAAGAAGCCTCCAGTGATGATCCATGGCACAAAGCCTCCAGTGATGATCCATGGCACGAAGCCTCTAGTGAGGAGTCATGGCACGAAGCTCGCAACGAGAGTCCCCAGTCCGGAGTCTCCAGCGACGGTCCCCAGTCCGGAGCCTCCAGCGACGTTCTCCAGTCCGGAGCCTCCGGCGACTTTCTCCAGTCCGGAGCCTCCAGCGACGGTCCCCAGTCCGGGGCCAGCAACGAGGGTCCCCAGACCGGAGTCTCCAGCGACAGTCCCCAGTCCGGAGCCTCCAGTGACGGTCCCCAGTCCGGAGCCTCCAGCGACGTTCTCCAGTCCGGAGCCTCCAGCGACGTTCACCAGTCCGGAGCCTCCAGCGACGGTCCCCAGTCCGGGGCCAGCAACGAGGGTCCCCAGTCCGGAGTCTCCAGCGACGGTCCCCAGTCCGGAGCCTCCAGCGACGTTCTCCAGTCCGGAGCCTCCAGCGACATTCACCAGTCCGGAGCCTCCAGCGACGGTCCCCAGTCCGGGGCCAGCAACGAGGGTCCCCAGTCCGGAGTCTCCAGCGACGGTCTCCAGTCTGGGGCCCGCAACGAGGGTGCCCAGTCAGGGGCCCGCAACGAGGTTGCCCAGTCCGGGGCCCGCAACGAGGGTGCCCAGTCCGGGGCCCGCAGTGAGGGTGCCCAGTCCGGGGCCCGCAGCGAGGGTGCCCAGTCCGGGGCCTGCAACGAGGGTCCCCAGTTCGGGGCCCGCAACGAGGTTGCCCAGTCCGGGGCCCGCAGCGAGGGTGCCCAGTCCGGGGCCTGCAACGAGGGTCCCCAGTTCGGGGCCCGCAACGAGGGGCCCCAGTCCGGGGTCGGCGACCTGGGTCCCCGCACCAGATGTGCCACCAAAGTGGGGTGAGCCAGAGGTGGAGCGGGGTCTGCGTCCCGCACCTGAGCCGCCACCACGGATGTCCACCCAGACGCATGCAATGGATGACGCATGCACTGACATCACGGCAGACCAGTGTCTGGATTCGCCTGGATTTGCCATGGCCGAAGATCCTTCCCAAGATGTTTGGCTAATGAAAACATTCGTTGTGACGTGGATGACAACCTGTGACCAAATCCACAAGACATGGTTGATGGAAATATAGAAGTACAGTAGTCAATCCTGTGTTTTGCTTTTTACAGTAAGCCAGGTGAGGAACACTGCAGTTGACATTTACTGTAGTTTCTTTCTTTTTGTAGCTAATTATTTTTGCTTTGATTCAAAGAAACCTATGTTGTGATTTTATTGTATTTCATCAATACAGTTCAGATTTTGTTCAGTGATTCCACTGTGTCTATAGTATTCTCTCTACTAGTCATTTTACAGTGATGTATTTACGTGTAGTACCATAATGAAACAATGTTTTACATATTTTGTACTACAATATTTAATAGTTGTATGAACAACTACACAGTGAAACTATCGGTATCTTGTGTGTGGGTGATCTAAATGAATGTTCTGATGGTATTTCATGATAAATTAGTTATTTGAACCAATTATTCTGCCAGTGCAAGGTTTCTTTAAAGATATGAATGCACAATGCAATGTTTTGAACATTGGATATGCTGTGTTACAAGGGATGACCGTTTTCAGTTTTGTGTCTAGAGTTTTGAAAAATGACCACATGGTTCTGAAATTAGTGTCAAAGTGATTGTAAAAATCTGTAATAAAGTGAGCACAATAGAAAATCTGACCTCAGCGTTACCATGGCATTACAATCAGCACTCTACCTGCCTCCTGAAAAACCTGAGCGAGGTTTTAAAGTGCTCTGGATACAGTGCATGCCCTGTGCATTGTGAAGGCAGTATGTTTTCTCTGCCAGACCTGGAAGGTGTGTGAACATCAGCATTGGTCACAGCTCCGCGGCCAGGGCAGCAGGAGGATTGCGTCAGAGGTAGAAAGAGGAACAGGACTGGTCCTGGCCAGTAAACTGCTCTTTAATTGCCATGCAACTGAGAGCACATTGGTCTGGAAAACAAGGGGCCCATTGTAAGAGCATGTTCATCTCAACACACCTCATATTTTCAACACACCAGTTCTCCCCAGCCCGCCAGCCTTCCAGCCCTGCCAGCCCCACCAGCTCTACACACACACAACCCCAGCAAGAGTCCACAACATTTACGAGCTAACACAAACAGAACAATTAGGATACATGAACGCAACAATTAAGATAAAGGATCCCAGTCCTACACGCACACACACACACACACATACACACACACACACACACGCACACACACACACACACACACGTATGCGTGCAGGTACGCACACAGCAGTAACAGTAGTACTTTGGTCTGATAGCCTACAGCCAGCTCTTTGTCCAACGTGGTGAGGGGATTGAGGTATGTAAATGGTAAACTTGGCTCTGTCCCTAGATAAAAGGAGACATTGTGCTTGGATTTTTCAGTGACTGGAGAGCGATATAATGAGGTATGGAATATGGCTGAGATGATGGCTGTGTGTGGGTGTCTGTAGTGTGTCTGTTGTGTGACTGTGGTGTGTGTGTGTGTGTGTGTCTGTGTGTGTTGCAGTAGTTGTGGGGAGGGGGGTGGTGGTCTGCGGTAATCAAAGCCTGATGTTGAGTAGACTGTTGTACCCCCTGGAGAGAGAATGGCTCTGTGTGTTTCTATGTCTGTGTGTGTGTGTGTGTGTGTGTGTGTGTGTGTGTGTGTGTGTGTGTGTGTGTGTGTGTGTGTGTGTGTGTGTGTGTGTGTGTGTGTGTGTGTGTGTGTGTGTGTGTGTGTGTGTGTGTGTGTGTGTGTGTGTGTTTCTACAACGTGACAGAGAGAGTGTTGATGATAAATCCAATGTAATCACAAAGCCATAATGGCAGACCAGGGATGTCGTGCAAGTTAGTATGAGCTCATGTCTCGTATGGATTGATCCATCAATCATATGGATTTCATAGAATAACTGTACCGATAAGGACAGCTTGGCAAATGGAAAACATAGATCTATGTATCTAGATCTGTGATTCAGACCTCTTTTACTGTAGATGCATTTGGATCCATTTTGACATGTTAACCTAACAAGTGACCTGGACAGATTTAATCAATTTCATTTGTTGACCCATTTAGACGTAATTACATTTGGAGGCATGATTGATTTTTGATTTTTGGTAAGAACTTTTTTTTTTTTTTCGCAAATGATTTTGTGTACCTTTTTTTGTTAACAATGCCACCACTGTTGCATAGGTTGACCTAGAAAGTCCCATTTCATTTTGTTGGGTATTTACACTATGATGAATCTGAAAGTTCTGGCAAATAATTAAATAAACGACTAAATGTAATCAACCTATAAGTTCTCTCAGAAGAGGACATTGTGTTTATCTTTTTACAGAAGGTAACAAAGTCCCCCCTGTTTGTGTAAACCGCCATGAGGCCATCTGAAATTGAAAAACCTGGACAGGATTCGAGATTTTTATTAACTTTTATTTAACCAGGGGAACCCATTGAGACAAGGGTGTCATTTCCAATGGTGCCCTGAGAACAACAGTTCAAGCAATGTGAGCAACAATTCAAGCATGATCATTACAAATGTAGTTACAACATTTCTAATAAATGATGTTGCATTCAAAAGGGCAGTAGAAACAAATGTATACAATCAATCAATCAAAACAAGTGCCGTTTTCATTGGTCACATTTTTTATTTACCTAAATTGATCTTTTGGGACCAAAGAATCAAGTTTAAGAGTTCCAGGACTGAGGAGTATAGTAACTGAAAGCAGTCTTCCCGAACTCAGAGGAGACCTGCGGAACCTCTAGAACCAACCAGTCTTGAGAGTGAGTCTTATAGTTAATACATTTCCATCTTAAAAGTGAGGTGATGTATCATGGGAGTTTCTGGAGAATGTTGAGTCCTTCTGGTAGACAGAGACTCCCAGCCTACAGAACTATATAAGTAACAATAATGTGTACGGAAATCATCACCAGTGATAAAATGCAAGGCTGAGTGGTAGACTGAATCTAGAGGTTTTAATACAGAGGCTGTACATTGAGTCGCCATAGTCAATTACTGGGAGGATCTTCCCCCTATTTTCAAAAATTAGACCGGATTTATTTTTATACAGGAAACCAATATTTATTTGCTAATTTTTTGTCAGCTTATGAACGTGTGTTTTAAAGTACAGCTTATGATCAATCCAAAAACCTATATACATGTACGTATAATGGGGGACTAGCTCAATTTGGACTCTTCTCAAGGTGCAGAAACGCAGGTCTTCAGGATACATTGTACAAGACCCAGAGATAAACATAAACTTGGTTATATCAATATTTACCACTAATTTAAGATCAGTGATTCTTGAATTGAATGAAAACCAAGCTCATGAATGACCTTCTGCACTGAGGGGTCACGGTAATAAATAACTGTGTCATCCACAAAGAGATGTAATCCCCAGTTCTTATTATTCAGGGACAAACCAACATTATTCATGTAAATAGTGAACAGTAATGTAGTAGTTTTGGTAATCTGCATCAGACTCAGTGATGACTGCTGTTTTGTATTGGACCTTAGTCATCAAACAACATTTTACAGTGTGTTCCTGTGAGAACAGGTTTGTCTCTGTTTCAGCCTGGGTGTCTGTTGTCATAAATATCTCCGGTGTAGAATAGACACACAACTCTTTGACAGAGTCACAGCGAGAGGTAGCTAACTACCTCGTACACTTGCACATGGACTCAGTACTGGTACTCCCTGTATAGCCGTGTAACTTTTACTCATTATTGTTATTCCTTACTGACTGTGTATTTATTCCTTACTGACTGTGTATTTATTCCTTACTGACTGTGTATTTATTCCTTACTGACTGTGTATTTATTCCTTACTGACTGTGTATTTATTCCTTACTGACTGTGTATTTATTCCTTACTGACTGTGTATTTATTCCTTGTGTAACTATTTCTATTTTTATCTTCATCTTTTTTTGCATTGTTAAAAAAAGACTGGTTAGTAAGCATTTCAATGTTAGTCTACACATGTTGTTTACTAAGCATGGGACAAATAACATGGGATTAGATTGAACAAACTGCTTTACTTCATAGAAAGATAATGAGAGAGAGCAGGGCTCATACGTAAACTGCTTTTCATTTGGGACCGTTGTAATTCTCTTAACGGTGGCCAGGATGCAATATGCCCCCTCCGATCACAACTGGGTACCTCTCTGTCTCACCTCACCTCTCTGTGACAACGTCCTCACCCTCCTCCCGTGCCCCCATTCCCTCTCACCCCTATTCCCTCCACACCTCCACCACAAACCTAACAGAGGGTGAGTAGTCATACACACCTGTCACAGGGACACTAAAAAACACGAGGGACTGTGTGGGTTGAACAAAGGAAAGAGGAGAGGAAAAGGTGAGCATTGGTTCTATATGGTGAAATGTTGTTCCATTCCCACACCTATCTATGTCACATCCCTTTGGTCTTATTGTGGAGAAAGAGATATGATTTCATCACAGGAAGCCAACCTGTGAACCTAATGAAAATGTCTTTGTCCCTCTATCTGTGGGTGGCTATAGGGCTGGTCTATAGGGCTGGTTGATAGGGCTGGTCTACAGGGCTGGTCTACAGGGCTGGTCTATAGGGGTGGTCTACAGGGCTGGTCTATAGGGGTGATTGTAGGTAATGTAGGTGTTTGCATACTGTATGCCACACACACACATACACACGTGTATGGTAGAAAATACTTAATGAAGTCTTTCAAATGGTGCTCTACTCATGGGGGACAATGGAAGATAAATAAAATTAGACATATTTAGCCTTCATCAAGGTACTTTTTCCTCTGCACCATGTGAATGTCCACCACTCACCAACCAGCCGTTACCCTGTATGTCCCCCCTCTTTGTGGAGATCATCTGTGGGCCTTTAATACCAGTGGTGTGTAAATTGGGGGGTAATTTATTGCTGTCCATCGTGAGCGGTTAAAGATGGGGGTCTGATTTTACAGTTGGTGTCAAATGTTAACAGCCAGGGTTTATAGTGGAAGTGTGTGTGTGTGTGTGTGTGTGTGTGTGTGTGTGTGTGTGTGTGTGTGTGTGTGTGTGTGTGTGTGTGTGTGTGTGTGTGTGTGTGTGTGTGTGTGTGTGTGTGTGTGTGTGTGTGTGTGTGTGTGTGTCAGATGGTAGCCCTTTAACTCCTACCTGTATTCGGGTTGAAAGTGGCCACTAATAAGCGCCTGAACTGGAAAGTAGTGCCTGTACATAGATACATGACATCAGACCTCTGGCTCTGCCTTCAGAGTGCTGTGTGGGTTTTGACTGCCTTGAGTTGCCCCCATCCCTCCCGCTAATTGGGCAACTTTTACGTATTTTTTGTTGTCTAAGTGAGGGAAATATTGTAAATTAAAGGAGAAGTTTACTCAAAATCCAGAAACTTCCAAGTGATTCCATACATTGAAACTAGCGGCGATTTCCCTCTCCCCTCTCTCTCTGGAATGCAGACAGCTGCAAAAACAGGTCACTTGTGACGTTGCTGGATGCAGGCCTCGCTCTGCTCCATTGTCAGTGAATACATGATTCACAAATCCGCGAACTTTGGACAAATTCATTGTTTAATTGAAAGCGTATGGCCAAATGATTTTTGTCAATTTTTGTCAAAAGTACTGTCAGTTTTGAGTCAAAATCTGTACTTTTACACCTATGTCATTATTTTATGTAGCCAACTGCCACAGTGGTGGAGATGTGTAACTGTGCATGTGCACCTTCATGGGGGAAAGCCTGCCCACAATATGCCCTTATATGGAGCTTGACGTCACAGATTTATTTGGTGGGAGAAGGGGTTGGTGCAAAAGTTGATAGAGTTATACCTATCGCAGGTAAAGTTAGTTTCACAGAGTGGAAAAAGACATGGTATCAAGAGCAGGCTGGTGTTCAGTCTCTAGCTGCACTTTATACAGGAAATCAGGGGAAGGAGGCACCAAATGTTATTGTTTTCCAGTAAAAGATATATAGAGATGCAGAAGATCAAATCAAATGCTTTCAATATCCTTACTTCTTCTACCCTCCAAAAAACATGAATCTCTGACATCCAGCTCCATATAAGGGCATATTGTGAAGTTTCTAGGTAGCAGGGTTTCCCCTACGAGAGCGCTTATGCTCAGTTGTTACCCATCTCCACAGCTGTGTCGGTCAGCTACATAAAATAATGACATAAAATAATAGCAAATATTTTAGGTGGAAAAGTACAGATTTCCTGACTCCAAACTGATAGTACTTTGGACAAAAATAGCCAATTCGGCCGTACTCTTTCAATAAAACAATGAATTTGTCCACAGTTTGTGTATTTGTAAATCATGCATTCACTGACAATGGAGCTGAGTGAGGCCTGCATCAAGCAACTTCACAAGTCATGTGACCTGTTTTTGCAGCTGTCTCAGTTCTGCACTCCAGAGAGAGAGAGGGGAAGAGGGCAAACTCCACTGAACTAGTTTCAATACGTGGAATCACTTAGACGTTTCTGGATTTTTGATAAACTTCTCCTTTAAGATGACTAGATGTAATTTGAAAGATAAGATGTTGAGAATTATAAAAAATACCGCTTTCATGTCATACAAGCAAGCCAAACACGCATGAGTCCAAATGTGCACTTCACATTTCCAAATCATAAAACTCAATTCATATCCAGTGTCAACGTTTCTGATCACTGTGTGATGGACAGTTACAAGATGACATGGCTTCATACCCTGGTTGTTCTGAACACAATGAGCCTGTTAGTCGACTGTGAAGAAAACACCTGGATGCACTCATGACTCCTTTCTATGTGCACCAAAATTAGGTGAAAGCCTAACACTGTAAGATCGTATTTTATAACTTAGCTAGACATGTTGACAATAGAACAATCTTCAAATCATGCCCACCTGGCCCAGAGTGAGATCTATAATGGACAATTTTGGGATTGCGTAAACAACAACATTAATTGTGTGATGGCGGGGATGCAGAGTTATGTTCCATACAAAACAACTACAATTGTGCTTGCTGTAGTTCCTCAAAGGCACAGCTAGGAGAGCTCAAAAAAAGACTTTATAGTTGAACTCTTCTTTGAGTCATAAAAGTGGATTGAAATTACTTAGGAACTGTACACACTTTGGAGAGGTGTGTGGCAACTTGGAGACACCAGTTTAGTCCTCTCACCCAAACCCTTGTAATGTTTTGAGTTGCACCTCCCCCACATTTTTCAGGAATAGTCATCATGTTACTGAATGTATCCAGAGTATTTTCAGACTTCGTTATCAACAAATGCGGCGAAAAGTACATTAAATGTAAAACGCAAAAAAAAAATCAGCAGTGTAATGTTTGGATTCAGTCTTGTGTCAGGTGAACGGTTGTGTCCTCACCTTTGGTCTAATAATGTTCCATTTTACTTTCAAACGGTTCCCTTTCAGTTGTTCCCATGATTATGCATCATTTTCATATTTCTTCTGTAAAAAACATTTACATTTAGCCCTATCCGTAGAGGCCAATTCCCAGGAGTAAATGGTTAATGGCCAGGGTTTAAAGAGTAAGAGAGTGAGGTCAAATCACCTAAAGGGTACGTCACACGAGGCAGACCCTATACTTTCTTTTACCTCACAGTTTTTTAGTTGATACAAGAATCAATGAAAACTGAAGTTCAGGCTACCTGAAAACCAACAATCACACATGCAAACACGCATGAACGCATACACACACACCCTCCCTCTCTTCCCTCATACACCACGAGGCTTCAAATGGCCCCATGTCCATTGGCAGAAGCATGGCGAAGGGAAATCAACATATCACCATATATTAGAACTG